>NW_023277181.1:0-24047 GCF_003668045.3 Cricetulus griseus | reverse complement strand
AAATAAAAGTTTAGGGTTATTGAAAGAATGGAGAAGATCCACTAGAGAGGAACCAATATGTATTTTGCATAGCTGACATGAACTCTGGTCCAGAAGTATGTCCTTAATTACTTATTTGATTATACAATATGTGTCAATCAAGGCATTGTACTGATTATCAGAATAGTATTTGGAAACTTGTGCTTTTTGGGCTGTTATATGTTATGAGAATCAATGAAATTATTATACATTCACAGCTTTACCTACCTCCAATCCTTCCAGCACTCTCTCCAATATTCATACCCCTAAATCCACTGATACTCTGTTTCCCTTGAGAATAGAGAAGGCCTCCCAGGGATACCAACCAAACACATAATGACAAGGTGCAATAAGACCAGACACAAACCCTCATGCAAGCCTCACCAAGGTAACTCAGTAGAAGGAAGTGTCCCAAGAGCAGGCAGAAGAGTCAGAGACACCACAGGAGATATTGGTAGGAATTCCACATACAAACCAAGTTAAACAACCAAAGCATTTTTTCAGAGTTCCTGCCACAATACCTTGCAGGCTCCATGATAGCTGCTTCACTTTATCTGATCCTCTATGAGTCTTGTAAAGTTCAATTTGTGTGATATGCTCTCCTGTTTCCTGGCATTAGGGAAATGTCCAGAGATATACAAGGATGACCCCAAGTAATACTCTAAGCTATGGTGAAGAGGCTATCCTAAATGTCCTTCCCAGATAACAAGATGGATGACTACCTTATATGCCATCCTAGATCCTTCAGCCAGCAGTTGATGGAAGCAGAAGCAGACAAGCACAGCTACGCACTGAGCTGAATGCAAGAAATCCAGTCGTAGAGTCTGAGGTGTAATGAGCAATGTATTCATGACCAGGATGGGGAAACCCACAGAATCGGTTGATATTAAAAAACAGGAGCTCATTGACTTCAGACTTCATAATGAGAATATGACATAACTAGGCCTCCTGAATGTGGGTCTCAGTTAGAAATGTTGAACAGTCTTTGGGGCCTCTAGTTATGGAACAGTATTTTCCCTAGTGTAGGAATGGACATTAGTAGGCAACTCCCCATAAACTCTCTCCATCTAGACACACTATGGAGGGCCTAGGCTCTGTCCCAAACGATGTGATGAACCTTGATGATCTCCCTCATGGAAGGCCTCACCTATTCTGTTGGATAGAAGAGGGATTGGGTTCTATGTGGCGTATTTGTGGATGGGAAGGACATTGAACTAGGATTGGTATATAAAGTAAGAATGTTTCTAATTCAAATTTTAAAAATTAGAATACATAAAAAGATAATATTCATCAAATTGTAGAACCCTTAAATTCACCGCAACCAGAAGTCTGAAGGAACAATTTACCTTCAGCAATTCTTTCTCTCCTTGCATGTTCACCTTATCTAACTATTGGTTCTATCCCAAACCTTCCACATTACATCATCTGTGCTCACATCTAGATTCTAAATGTTAAAAAAACAAAGATAATGACTAAATATCATATCCTGAAATTGTAAAAATATATAAAACCATAAAAAGGAGAATCTGTTCTCATCCTTAAAAGGAAAATAGAACTGTGAAATTCATGTGAGATAAATTAGATCTAAAGAGTGTGTTACTTACATTTATAAATTATTCAAACCTTGGATATGCATTTCATATTAAATTATTAAGAGTACATTGTTATGAAATATAAGCTGGGTACTAGAGATTATCATCAGAAGAGTTAAATATGTGCACAGATAGGGGTACGTCTCAAACTCAATGTCTATAACTTAGATACTTGTACATAGGCATAACAACAAATAAATTTTAAATAGTAGTAAGAATAAATTGCTAAATTTATAATTATATGTAACTAAAAGTGTGCTCACACTGACCGTGTTTTGGTTAAACAATGAAAAGTAAAGACTGGCATTGGTGGCACACACCTTTAATCTCAGTACCAGGGAGGCAGAGGCAGGTGAATCTCTGTGAGTTTGAGACCAACATGGTCTACAAGAGCTAGTTCCAGGACAGCCTCCAAAGCCACAGAAAAACCCTGTCTCGATAAAAAAAAGAAAAGTAAAGATAAAATGACGGGCAACTTTCCTAGATCAATGCTTATAAACCTTCATGTTGTGGTCATGCTTAACCATAAAGTTATTCTTGTGGCTACTTAATTACTGCAATTTCGGCACTGCTATGAATTGTAATGCAAAAATTTTTGGAGATACAGGTTTGCCAAATGTGTTAAAACCCACAGATTGCAAAACAGTCGTGTGATTTGTTACTTTTAATATGTTAAATTTAACACTTTTATCTAGCTAATATTAAAGAGTATTTGGAGATGGTTGAGTGGATGATGGTAGTTGCTCTCAAGCCTTCCTACCTGAGTTTGAACCTATGTTGGTCGAAAAGCAAATTGATTCTTGAGGGCTGTATTCTGGTGTACACACACACACACACACACACACACACACACACACACACACACGCATGCATATGTGTGCAAGCCCACAAATAAATAAATAGATAAATGATTATACGTTAAAATTAAAGGTGTCGAGTTACTTAACCTTATTATTTACAGCAACTAGATGGGTATTTTTTAATGTGGTATCTAACTTCAAGAAAATCACATAAACATGCAACTTTATTTTAAGGTATCCTATAGCTATATGAACATTATTTATATACCCTCTATAAACAATGTAATCAATAATAATAAAAATGAGCAGACACATAATATTCACAATACAGGGTTCACTTGCAAAATATGCTGTCTTTGAAGAGGGTAATGGAACTATAATTAAGATGCAAATATGTTACCATAGCAGCTTGCAGAAATCTTCAAGACACATTCATTGAGTGATTTCAGGTCATATACAAGAAATCTGAGAGAGCCTGTGAAGTTGATTTTTCAGTGAGTGAGGGACATACACATATCACAAAGTATTTCCTGTTTAAAAGTATAGAAGCATCCAATGACTAGCATAGGATGGGTTCCTCCATTAATATTTTCCTGCAGTAGGAGCACAACGTCATTTCTTCAGAGTTCACCAATTAAAGGCCACAGGTAATACTATAACGAATATTGTTAAAATCGTTATTGTTTGACAAAACAAGAAACCTAGAAATGAGTACTTGGTTGCAATTCAGACTGGAATAGAAAATTTACTCAGAGATACAATCAATTATCTTTATGGATGAAATAGCTAAAACAAAATTAGAAATTCAAAACAACATAAGTGAAAACATGAATACAAAATGTTTTAACCAAAAATTTGAATTTTTATCAATATAGAAAAATAAGCAAGAGTAGAAACAATATATAGTGCGTTGTAACAAAAATTTGCCCTGACCAACAGGGCATCAACGGGAGCCTGACCCTCACAGGGCCTGAAATGATGAGACAAGAGATTAAACGAACAGACAGCATGATAGGATTTCTGATCAAGCTGCAAAATTTTATTTTTCTCAGAGACTTTATATGGTGGTTGCGGCAGGAAGCTTGGCAGGTCTGGGATTCATCAGGTAGTGATCGTTGCATGGTAACCAAACCATAGAATGTTCTTGTCAGTGAGTCCTTGAAGGTAGGCAGGTAGTAGTAGATTCAATAATCTAACATTTTACCTCATGGTTCCTTTATTTGCATACATACAACAGTTGTCTCTGAACCACTAAATAATCAAAGGTCTCCTAACCTCCAACATTTGGAATGTGGGAGTCATGTTCTCCAGATGCTATCTGCTGTCTGTGGATGAAGGCATCTTTAAGGGGTCCCATGGAAAATTTGAGATTATTTTCAAGTTGTGCGAAGACAATCAGTAACTTTACTGGATATTCATTGCCTGTCAAATTCAAGAGGTCTCAGTTGCTCTACCCATATCTATGTCACCCTAAAGCAAATCCATAGCCTCTTGTTTCCTGTGGAAACAATAGGAAAACTGCTTCTCCAAAGCATTTTTAATTTTCATTTGACGAATATTTTTGACTTTTTAAAAGATATTTATATACTATATAGACTCTTTTACTTCAACAGTCCCTCTTTCAATTCCATTTATGTCTGGTCTTAATTAACTGTATGCATTTTAGCCTTTTTCCTGCCAATGCAAGCATTAGATGGCTCAGCTACAACTGCATCGTCTGTCTGGTCTCCCAGCTGGCTATGCTCATTTCTGGGTTCATGAGAACAAAGTCTATAACTCACAGCCCACTCAGAGTTCAGTCCCCAAGAACTATATACAGTGTCTCTAGAGCTCTACCATTCCCATGATTGTGCTGTGGTAGTCATTTAATTGAGGTTATCATTGTTACTTAGTCACTAAGGAGATATTTTTATTTTTAGCTTTCTATTTTGTTACATGGAAATATGGCCCCATGTTGGGTACCAAGTATTTGCTTAATGTTTTACTCCTTTATCTCTTTAGATTTTACCTTCATGGGAGGGTATCTCCCAGTCCCAAATTGACATACAGATACATGTGATTATTTAGAAATGCCTGGCCTTTACTTGACCTATTTGTAGCCATTTTTTCTAAAGTTAAATATTACCATCTACCTTTTGCCTTTAGACTTTTACCTTTCTCCATTTATGTATATCTTACTTTCCGGCCCAATTCACTACTTGCTGTGTTGCTTGATATCTATCCCTTACCATCCTCCTCTTATTGTATCTTGTTCCTTCCTCCTTGATTCCAGATTTATCCTTCTATGTATATTTGTCCTGCAACCACAACGTATCATTTCTCCTGCCTCACTTTTGGATATTCACCTCTTTGTCTGATCATCAATAGTTGTTGACAGGCTAAGAATCACAGCTTCACAAACCCACAGAATAATCAAAAGCAACACATATTTACTTCACTAACCAAATGCTCCATAGCATAAGACTAACACATCTTAATATAATTTTCTAAGGAATCATACAATTCCAATATGGTCAGTATCATAATTTCAATTGCACATACGTATGTGATATTTCAGAATTCCATTGCCTATAATGATGTGCATATTGACTTCACTTGGGAAGAGTGGAGATTGATGGATACTTCTCAGAAGAATCTCTACAAAGATGTAATGCTGGAAACCTACAAGAACCTCGCTGATATTGGTAAGACTGTACCTTCATATTTTATACTCTTCTGTGGTTAATGGTATAAATAAACCAGTCATATTTCTAAAGTTCACTGATGAGACTAACTTAAATTTTGCACATTTTTCAATAATACATATACACTTTTGGTACTATATTTTAGAATACGGTAAGGAAGACCATTCTACTGAAGAAGAATGTAGTTCTAAAAGACATCGAAGGTAATTTTCATCAATGAGCCAATAGAAATGTGCTTCTGAAGAGTTTGTAATCTGTCCTGGAAGTCTGAAACAGAAACAACACTGTAATTAAGCACAGTTTAAATTGTATTGATGATTATTAAATTCTCACAAAACCATATACCTCAGCTTCAGGTAGGTAAACTTCATTTGCAAGACATTATTTTAAGAATGAAGTCAAGGTAACAATGCCTAGAGAGAAATGACCACTCTAATCATCACAACATGAAAGCTATGCTATAGAAATATAATTCCATTTGTTTCATATTACCTATATTATTAAATGTATACACATGGTTGAGGTGATGAGCATATTTTCAAATTTTCCATTAAGCAAATACTCCTTGGAAAAACCTATGTTACTCAAGTGCTTGCTGTTACTTTTGTAAGTTTAGTGACAGCAGCAATTATAATTATTGTCACCAGTCAAGGGGCATACATTGCAGGGAAAACTTAATATCTCTAGAACAGGTCTATAAGGAATAGAGAGTGAAACTGAATTAAATGAGGACACCTCTTCTTTGTAATGTTCACTTTATTAGGTAGTTATATCTTGTATTATATAGGATAAAAGCCATGTCAGCAAAGGGATATGGAGAACATGGTATATCTCTCTCACAGAACATTTAAAAGTCATGTAGTAGTCCCCTTTTCAGCATACTTGTTGAATTTTATTCATGTTTACAAGTAATTTGTTTTGCAGCTTCACTGATAATACACCAAGAAGCTCACTCTTCACAAAATCCCTATGACTCTATGACTGTGTAAATACTTCTGTGTGTTCTAGTTCATTAGTAAATGTTTTATGACTCAAAATGTAGTAAATTGAAATATATAATAACGGTGATACAGTTCTGAAATTTTGTTATTCTTGTTAGTATGTGAAAAATCTCTAGAAAAAGGACCTGAAAATGAGAACCAAATAATAAAGGGTTATACTTTCACAAGTATTTTCAAAGATGCAAAACACCCTTAAAGACATGGAAAACTTAAATATAAACACAGTGATAAGATTGTAAGATCTGATTCTTCTTTGGAATTTAAACAAATTGTAAAACTAATTGATACAAATTTCAAGATAAAATAGCATTGAATATGGTAAAGCATTTACATATGCTCATTTTCCTTGCAGGCATGAAAGAAGACAAAGTAGAGAGATGACTTCTGAATATACACAATGTGTTAATGCCTTCACATATAACAGTGATCTTCAAAGGCATAAAATAGAGAAACCTTATGAATGTAAGCAATGTTGTAAAGCCTTTTCTCATCACAGTCATCTTCAAATGCATAAAAGATTACATACTGGAGAGAAACCCTACAAATGTACTCAGTGTGATAAAGCCTTCACGCGTCACCGTAATCTTCAACTCCATAACAGAAAACATACTGGTGAGAAACCCTATGAATGTAATCAGTGTGAGAAAGCCTTTCCTAGTCACATTCATCTGCAAATCCATAAAAGAACGCATACTGGGCAGAAACCCTATGTATGTAATCAGTGTGGGAAAGCCTTTTCTCGTCACAGTCACATTCAACTGCATAAAAGAACACATACTGGTGAGAAACCACATGAATGCAATCAGTGTGGTAAAGCCTTTGCTCAATCCACTGCACTTCGTAGGCATGAAAGAACACATACTGGAGAGAAACCCCATGAATGTAATCAGTGTGGTAAAGCCTTTGCTCATTCCACTGCACTTCATAGGCATGAAAGAACACATTCTGGAGAGAAACCCTATGACTGTAATCAGTGTGGTAAAGCCTTTTCTCAGCACAGTAATCTTCAAATGCATAAAAGGACACATACTGGAGAGAAACCCTATGAATGTAATCACTGTGGTAAAGCCTTCACTAGTCAAAATAAACTTCAAATGCATAAAAGAATACATACTGGAGAGAAACCCTATGAATGCAATCACTGTGGTAAAGCCTTCACTAGTCAAAATAATCTTCAAATCCATAAAAGGACACATACTGGAGAGAAACCCTATGAATGTAATCAGTGTAGTAAAGCCTTTTCTCAGCACATCCATCTTCAAAGGCATAAAAGAACACATACTGGAGAGAAACCCTATGAATGTAATCACTGCGGTAAAGCCTTTACTCGGAACAGTACTCTTCAAAAGCATAAAAGAACACATACTTGAAAGAAACACTATGAATGTAATCAGTGTGGAAAGGCTTTTACAAGTCAAACTATTCTTCAAACACATAAAAGAATTCATGCTGGAGACAAAGCATTTTAATGTAATCAGTATGGGTTTTTCAGGAGTCTTTGAAATCATTACAAATATGATTCGGCAATGAAACTATAAATGCAGTCAGTTTAGTTTTAATTTACACCTTTTACAAGAGTAAAACTTTGTGGAAAATCCATCTGTTAAAGACTTTGCAAGTTAGGATCATTTTTAGTACCAGATAAAGATAATGAGGGCTTCTCATTATCAAGTACTTGGTGGGATCTTTCACCATCACACTTCTAATCAGTTATACAATTGTAATTATTTAGTAGAAGAAAACTGACAGTGTCAACAATCTGTGCGGGCATTATGATGTCCATTTTTATATTGTTCATCCAGCACACTCATGGAAAAATGAATTCATAAACTTATGAAGCCTTATGTGTAGTGTAAACGGGCCAGCAAAGAAACACACCCTGACTCAGGAAGCAGATCCAGTGAAAGAAACATAATTTGTCCCTGAAAATGGAGCCTAAGAAACACACCCTGAAACAAGAGCAAAATAGTTAAAAATGGCCAGTGAAAGAAACACACTTTGGTCCTGAAACCAAAGGCAATGAAACAAACTCTATCCCCTTCCAGCTTAGGAAAAAACCCACCAATAACCGAGCTCAAACCAACCAATCCCCAAGAAGGAATCAAGCCAATCTCAAAGGATTTTCAATCTCAGTGATTGAAATTTTACCAATTAACATCCTGAAAATTCGCCCTGAAAAACCTATACCCCTAAGAAGACATATATAAACGCTATGCTTGTTCAGTTGGCAGCTGGCATTTTCCATACTCGTAGTGGCTGCCACTTTCCAGGAATGCTCCTTCCAAAATAAATATGTTCAATGAGTTTTACTGAGGGACTTCTTTTGACAAAGTTGATATAAAACTCCCCAGTGAAATGGAGCAGAAAAGCAACATACACCTCTGCTTGGAGTATCCCTTAGTGGAGCAGAGCAGAAGAAAAATGGTTTCGCTGGTGCTGTAGCAGACTGCTACATTTCTGGAGCAGTTTCTCCCATAGCTGCATGAAGCAGAGAAGTGACAATTTGGGCAACAGCTAAGAAGAAGTGGTTATCATTGCTTGGAAACTCCCTAGTGGAGAGTGGCGGAGAAGCAATGGACATGTCTGGTGGTAACTTCTCTTAGCAGAGTGAAGCACATCTATTTTAATCGTTCTCTCTCTGAGAGGAGCAGGAGTGCTGCATCCTGCATGGAGAACACCACCCACTGTAACACAACTTCTTGAGTAACCAGACTTCCTGACAGTCAGGATGCCTTGTTTCTCACATGTGTGTGATTCCAGGACACCTTCCCTTCACGGAGTCAAATGTAGCCTGACATAGGACACTTAGGATGGATTTTTCTTCAGCTCCCTAGGTATCCAAGACATCTTCCCTTCAGAGCTGTAGGTATAGAACCACTTATGACATTTAGGAAACCTTTCTCTCCTTACCTGTAACACTTGAACAAAGATTATATTTTATTTTTTTGCAGATTTTTTATTTGAATTAGAAACAAGGTTGTTTTGCATGTCAATCCAATTTCCCTCCCCTACCACCCCCACAACTGAAACCCTACCTATCACATATCCCTTCTGCTCCCCCTGGATGGTGAGCCCTTCCATATGGCATCTTCAGAATCTATCAAATCCTTTGGGATAGGGTCTAGACCCACCCCAGTGATACTTGAACAAAGATTTTAAATGATAGTGTATCACTTTCAGATTCATGCTTCTCTTCAAGTGCATGGCATAACTACTTTAGGTCTAAATCTTATGGATTTATATTATTTTCTCTCCTGTTGAGTTATATTTACCACCTTATACAACATTTATGGATGATCATCCTGAAAGTTGCATGTCAGCTAAAGCTGGGGTCTATGCGCTCACATTATTCAGCTTTGGAATGGAGCAGAGAGTGGGAATTCATTTTGTTGATCACTGATTTTGGGTTCTGTTTTGAAATATTTGCGGTAAATGCTAAAGTGTGCTGTATGTGTAGCAATCCATTCATTGAAGTTGATTTGTTATCCTTATATTCCTTCTGTGGCTTTTGTTCATTTTGCATATTTTCTTAGTGATAGGTATTTTTCTGCTGCAATGTATAGATTGTTAACTGAATCATCTTAGTAGTTCTTTTTTAAATATAGGCAGTGTGTGATCATACTTTTCAAATAAATATTTATCTGAAAGTGGTGGTTTGTTGAACCTGTTTTTTTTTTCGTACATTTACAAATACCCTTCAGATATTCTTATTTATTATTGAGCCTGGCTTAGATGCCTGAAATGATGAGGGATGCATTTGACCTCATGATCATCATGCGTCTGCCTCCTGAGAACAAGTCTAAGTGTAGATGCTATATTCCCTATATGTTCTGTTTTCTCAACATAATTTAGCAATGATAATGTTAAACTGCTTAATAGAAGATAATATATGAAACATTAAATTCCTCATCTGTGTATTCAAAAGAGTGTTTTCTTTTATCTGGTAGTGATATTGGTTCTGGGAATCAAAACCTGTCCTTTTGGATAAACAGCCAGTGTTCTAAATGCTAAGCTTTCTAGTCGTCCACATGTATGTGTCATCAATAGTAATAAGTGTGATTGGTGATCTAACTTTATCTTTATCTCAGCCCTGAAGCCTCAGAATATAAATATATGATTAATTATAACAAGACAACCTGTATTCCATAAGATTAAGATAACTTTATTCAGATAAACACCAGCCAAATGCAAGCAAGAGCATGCCTGGGGAAGCAAGACAGACAGGCCAGAGAGAAGGGGCTCCCATATGTGTTGCAGCCCCTTAAAAATCTATCATGCATCATCCTGACCTGACCTTACCATGCCCTGACAGGTGTGGTTAGGTACACCAGTAGCCAGATTCTAGCAGGCATGTATTACTGTCCCCTACAATTTATTGCATCAGAAACTATCTGAGACTTGGTGCTTATGGACTTCTCCAGTCCCACATCTCCAGAAAATGAAGCAAAATTTCAAAATAAGTGATCAGCAAAGAAACTGACAATAAAAATCTTTAAGTGATGGTTGACTAACTATAGCCAAAAGAGTGAATTTTTCTCACATATGCTAAATACGCATTATTGGGAGCCCACAAGCTAACATGTGAGATGTACCCCTGCTTGAGTTTATAAATCCTGTGACGATAGAATACAAATTACAGGCATGAAGTCTGGCTTGTCTGAATGGTCTCAATTTCTCCTTCCCTGATACCTGGAAACATTCAGTTTGGAGATCTGAATGGTGATGACTAGAGAAGACATCCAAATTGTGAGGAGATCCTGAGACTAGAAGTCTAAGGCTTAGATAATAATATGTTTATAATAAGATGTGGAGATTGGAAGAAGATTTGGGCAGGGAGCTTGGGGTTTGAAAGAACAATGATCAAATACCCGAGAGACTTCTTCAGTTGTAACTGAGAACAAGATGGCATAAAATGTACTCTGTTTCCACTTAGCTGTGTTGGGTCAGCCCCCTCCACTTCTTCCACTCTTTAATTTTTGGCAACTCATGTTGTTGTCAGTGACAGTACCCTGCAGTCCCCACTGGGAATGTAATGCTCCTCAGTCTCCCTGGTAGCTACCTGAGTCACATGAATAATGTTATTATAAGTGACATTTATATCACTCCCTTTGACTAGCATCTACTGAAAGAGTAGATAACATTAAATTCTAACTTCTCTGGGAATTTCATTGTGGGAAAAGACTCATTTCTCCAGATGAGATTCTGTCTACTGAATTAACATATATGACTTATGTGACCATCTTTCTGGAGAGACAGGACCTGAGGTTTGGGGAGGCTTATAAGAGATGGGAAAACCTTTAATATATGTCTTAGTTATACTACTTAGCTGTGCAGATCTCTTGCCTCCTATCCAAACCTGTTATGACCCAGGGATGAATTAATTACCTTATGTCTTCATCACTGTTCCAAATAGTATCAGGGAGGTATCATCTCACTAGTTTGCTATCCAAAACAGTATGTTCAATTCTGACAACATAACACACAACAAACAGAAATTGACTCAGCAGACTTTATTCAAACATTTGTAAATATTTAATTCACACATACTTAACAGAAAGAAGAATGGAAAAAAACTGGGAGAAAGATAGAAACGGATACAATGTAATTTAAATAAAATGTATAACAATAAATGTTAAATGAAAATGTGGGTAGAGAGTGAGCTTAGAAATTAAGAGCACTGGGTATTGTTGCATTGGAAAGAGGTTATATTACTATGAACACTGGTTCATCTCCATCTCCTGTAACTTCAGTTCCAAGTGAACTTATTCCCTCTTCCTGCCTCTGCAGGTACTGAACACATCCAAAAATTGGTAAGCACACATATACATGAACAAAAGATTAAAAATAAAATTCTTTCTGGTCATATATAGAAGCAGATGCGGCCTTCCTCTGAGCGAGCTTGCTCAGAGGAAAAGAATCCATAATCTGAGGAAAGAATAAGTCAGAATAGCTATTAATTTAAGAATATCAGACAGAGCGTGCATAAGTGTTTCCATTTTTTTTAATTGAGTTCAATGTGCTTTTATGTATGAGGGTTGTGGTGCTGACATATATTTTAAATGTATATTTACAGCATATAGCATAGTCTATTATAATTCATTTTAATCTATGATATATTTATATTTAGATCATAAGGCATAATCTGAAAGATAGTTTTGCTCTGTAAATCTCCATGAGCCAAAATGGTTAGATTTGCAATCTTCTATCCCTATTTAAATTTTACAAAGTATAACCTCAGGCCAAAGCTAAATGAGATTTAAGGATGGTAGATGTTAGTATTTAGCTGTCTGCACTGGCCTGTCCTTGGGGTTCTGACAGGAACAGGTGCAGCCACTAAGAGGGACACTTCTGTATTTTCACTATGGTCTACTTTAAAAGTTCCCTTCCCTGACATCCATAGATATACACTGAACTGAACTCTGGAACTTAGTTGCAGAGAGGGAGGAATGAAGTTCAAAGGGGTCAGTACCAGGCTGGTAAAACCCACAGAAACAGATGGCCTGTACAAGGGGGAGCACATGGAACCCAGACCTGTCTGGCAGGCCAATGTTGGACTGATCCAGACTCCTGAACATGAATGTCAATTAGGAGGTCCCACACTCAAGGGAGTCCCTGGTAGTGGATTAGTATTTTCCCTGGTGTAAGAAGGGACTTTGAGAGCCCATCCCACGTGAAGGGATGAACTCTCCTCCTGTACACATAGGGAGCTAAGCCAAGCCCAGGTTGACGTGGTGGACTTTGTGGAGGCCACCGTCGAGGGTCCTACCATGTCTGGGGAGTGGAAGGTGGATAGGCTCGAGGGTAGGTGGGATAAAGGAAGAAGAATCAGGGGAGGGGAGGCAGAGGGATAAGGGATTGACATGTGCAGCATGCTTGTTTCTAATTTGAACTAATAAAAAAGAAGCAAGAAAAACCGCCCTGCCAAAATCCTATCCTGCTCTCTTTTTCTATCCCTACCTGTGTCTGTTCCTCTCTCTCTCTCTGTCTGTCTCTCTGTATCTCTACTCCCGCTTTCCTCTCTCCTACTGCTCTTTCCCTGAAGGCTGAACCCTCCCCTTTCTTCCCCCTTTTTATCATCCCTTTCCCTAATTAAAAAACAAAACAAAACAAACAAACAAAAACAAAAAACAAAAAACCTCAGTTTGAGCCCTGTCACATGGCATCTTTCTTTTGAGCACTGCTTTTATTAAATTACAACACCTTGTGTGGAATGCAAAACCTTTGACAGGCTGGCTCCTCTTTTAACATTCACCACCATTAGATACATGCTATTAATGAAAAGATTTGTGTTTATTAAACATTTAATGGTTTAGACAATTGATGCATGAAAAGCCATAATAGAAGAGCAGTACCTGCAGCCTTGTAGAAAATGTTTCTAAGACAAACTTTCTTATGTTGGATCAGGTAGCCTTCATCCCACTTCATTGCCCCCCCTCCTAGGACAATGTCTTTGTTCTTATGTGTAAGCCAAAAACATCATTCATTAAAAATTCAACCACCAGTGAGTTTTAAAATTACAAATTTCAGTCATGTAGTCAACTTTCCATTTCAATAACAGGAAAACTATTTTTGTGTGGAGCATGGATTCTACCTTTAGACCAGAATAGGAGGAATAGTTTATTGTATATGTTGTAGGGGAAAACAGGGCAGAGAAACAACAGCTTGGGTGAACATTATGAAATAGAAATTGATTGTGAAAGAAAAACTGATTTTTTAATTTCCCAGCATGTATTGATCCACATAATGTGAGCGAATGTGGGCCAGATTTCAGTATTCAATTTTGGAAGGTTCGCTTCAGCCAGTGAAAATTGAATTTCCAACAAGGAAGCTCTCCTTTGTAGATATATTCAATACTGTTTTTCATGGTTATATCCATCAGCCTTAGCGGTGTGTGTTGAGTGACAGATCTTATCAGCTAGCCTTGCACAAGTGGCATGGTAAAATAATATATTATTCATTCCATTTACTCCACCAGGGAATTGTTTTCTCATTTTTGGGGGCATCAAGACAGGGTTCCTCTGTAGCTTTGCACGTTCTCCTGGAACTCACCCTGTGGGCAAGGTTGGCCTCAGACTCACAGACATCCACGTACCTCTCACTCCTCAGTGCTAGGATGAAAATCATGCACCAGGAACACCTGTTTCTTTTCCTCCTCCTCCTCCACCTCCTCCTCTTCTAGATTTTATTTATTTATTTATTTATTTATTTATTTATTTATTTATTTATTATGTGTATAGTCTTCTGCCTGCATTCCAGCAGAGGGCACCAGATCTCATTCAAGATGGCCACCCTGTGGTTGCTGGGAATTGAACTCAGGACCTCTGGAAAAACAGTCAGTGCTCTTAACTGCTGAGCCATCTTTACAGTCCTGCTTTCTTCTTCTTAAAGAATATGCACTGACTTGTGCCTTTTAATTATATTTATCTTTTTAGAAACAATTATATTCTATTTCTTCCAGGTCATTAGGAATTTATTTCCTGCTGTCCAGGAATGGAAGAGATTTACTAAGATGCAAATTTCCCAGACTAGAGCCCTGTCAACCCCTAGCTTGGAAGGTCAGAGCTGTGATGACCTGTGTCACCTATGTCATCTGATCCCTGCTCATGTAGTAGGGTAGCATGCTCCTCTAATGCATCTATATGAGCCATGTGGGTTACCATAAGCCATGCCATGGTGAGTGAGGTAGCTGAACTGTCAGATCTGCTAGGAGTTGAATGGATCATGAGACAGCCTGATTCAGTTAGTCCATGTGTTCACCTTGGCAGTATGTGTTCACCTGGGCAGTGGCCCTTCTCCTGTGATCCTCTCTTGAGTGTGAATTCACTAGGATCATGGAGGTTTTGTTTGCCGGGCTATGGGAGTTGTGGTATAATATTACTGTCTTGTGTGGACACACAGACATAGTTTTTCTTGTGTACTACCAAGACAGATTAGAAAGCGCAAGGCCTTGGTTGCAGAAATTCTGTTTCATTTCACATTCAGTTTTGATTGATGAGTTATACAGATAGTTTAGAAGCAGGTAGAAAGTAGGAAATGAGGGTCATCCTTCAGAAATATATAATTAGAATGCTTTTAACTTTCTTCTCCCACCAGTCAAATTGTCTTAATTCAGAAAATGTTTTGGTAAACAAATCGAATTTCTGAGCTGCAGAAGTTCCTTGACTGTTCATGGTGTTGGACAGCTACATAGGCAGGTTCCACATCTTGTGCCATAATCCGATAATAATAACAATCTCTCTCCCCCCCATTTTTCACAAATACTGTACACATTCTTCATTGTATAGTTGTGTTAAGTACAGAAGTCACATTGTATGTACTGTATTTTTTTAAATAGAGAATTCTCAGTTTTTCCACAGGGCACATACATGTGGAATCAGCTTTTCTATTATAAATTGTTGGGAATTTTGTAACTGGAATTTCCTCGTATGGAATTTAGTCTGTAAATATACCCAAAATCATTTTGTTGTAGTTGTTGAAAATAGATCCTTTATTACTGTTGTTTGCAAACGTGTAAAACAGCAAAAGACACTACTCTATGTAATTATTGCTGAGCAAAGTACAGTAAATGCATGTAACTGAAACTGATTTGAAACAATGTACAAATAAATAGAAAGATGACAGCCGTATTATTTAGAAACTCAGCATACATTGTTAAGTTCACATAAAAGATGTCCTCCTAAACATATAATTTGACTGAGAAACAGAGTGAGAGTAAAACTTGCTCCAGAATTTAACAATGAATCTGAATGTAACATGGGATTTTGGAGTGGCATGCAAAATAATCTCTGAAGCAGTAGGTTGGGATTTCCCGAATATATCAACTCTAGTTAAAGCCATGTTACTTGGAATAGTTGATATATACTTGCACATATTTAATGTATGGATTCTGATTAGTTTATACGTATTACCTACATCCAATCAATCCCATTACTACAAACAAACAGACAATTTTTTGTCTTTTCATGATTTTTTCCATGGGATTTCTTCATATCATCTTTAAGGACCTTTGCAATCTTAACAAAGTAAATCTTAATGTCATTTTCTTGTGCTCCAGTTGTGTTGGATTGATCAGGTCTTGCTGTTGTAGAATAGCTAGGCTCTAATGATTTCATATTCTGTTTCTTATTTTTAATTTTGTTCACATCCTGGACATTTGCCATGTAGATTTGGGGTGATATTAGTTCTAGGTGCTGATTCCTGCACTTTTCTTTGCAAGATGGATGATGTTTTCCCTGGTTTCTCATTCCTCTCAGTTCTTCTGACGTAAGTGCACAGGAGTTCTGGTTTATTAAAGTGTCCCCTCTAGGCTTATTTGGCAATAAGTAACCTTAGATTTGGCAAGGCATTTGCTAAAGCCAAAGTCCTCATCAAAATTTTAGATCAGGATATGGAGACAAGAGGAGAGAGTGCAGACTGGGATCCCTATATATGGCCTAAACCTTTGTTTCCCTAATACCAGCATTGCCTTCAGTGCAGTTGCCATTGCTACGAATTGTAGATTGTCTATGTGTTCCAGTTAGGCTGAATACTTCCAAAGATTTAAACTGGGGATTCCTAAATCTGGCCTGGCTTTTTGTATAGCAGAAGCCTTCCAAATTAGTAGATGAAGATATAGAGTCAGGGCTTGAGGGTGGGGCACTGAGGGCATATGTGGGATTTTGTTGGAGATTTAAATATGTTTAGTGACTTGGGGACAGCATCTTCCATGGTGTTCCTAGGCAGCCTCACCTCCTGTAATGCTTCTAGAGCTGTGGGGTCTACTTTGCAGCCAAGAGAAGAATGTGATGGGTGTTCTTTAGAGACTTTAGTACTTGTGGTTCCTTGAAACTGCTTGGTCTCTGAAATAGCCAAACATTTCTACAAGTAGTATGGTGAGATATGATTCTCAAGGTCAGAGTGCAGTCTGAGGCTGTTGGACAGGATAAAATGACTTTACTTGGTGGTGGGCAAGGGCTGCACTTTTATCCTTAAGAACACCCTGGCCTCCAATACAGATGCTGCACTCTGGGATAACTATTGTAGGGTCCATGGTAGTGAGTGCATTTTAAGGTTGCTGGGCAGGATTTAATGAGTATTATTGTGTGGTGTGCAGTGACTTATGTGGGCTCCATAGATCAAAGCTAGACTATGGTAGAGTGCACATTTTCTTCCAAAGATGGATGATGTTTTCCCTGGTTTCTCATTCCTCTCAGTTCTTCTGACATAAGTGCACAGGAGTTCTGGTTTATTAAAGTGTCCCCTCTAGGCTTACTTGGCAATAAGGAACCTTAGATTTGGTTTTATAACAGGTATGGTACCAGGGGTAGGGTGTGGAGCATTCTTGTGGTGAATGCAGTCTTTGAAATTTAGGCAAGATTAAAGGGGATTTATGGGTGGTGGGCAATGTCCTGCCTTCATAGCCAGCATCTAGTTAGCAAGTTAAGATGCATACAACTTATGATACCACTTATTAATATAAGCAGGTGACTGGGAAAATTTTAAATTAAAAAATGGAATATATGTATTAGCAAATAATCCCTCTAATGTGAAGATTCCTCATGATGCCATTAGACAATTCCTCCTTCTGTGAAACTCCAGAGCTGCAAATTACAAATACCAACATTGAACAATTCATATTTAAAATTCCATTTTCAGGGATCCATCTCTTAAATTCTATGATTCACAGTAGCTCATATGGTGTTGAGTAAGCTAAGTAAGCTCTTTTTGTAATCCTGGCAAGCACTTAATATAGTTGCCTTTACTCCACACTTGTTGGATACTTTTTCAATACCACATATTATCACCCCCCACTTCTGTGAATGTCATAGTAAGGTACCCTAATGACCTAAGTCTCTGTAGACTCTGTTATATAGCTCTCATTTTCTGAAACACTTTTAATTCTAACTCTACAAGAAGCAGTAAACATAGCTCTTCTGGCCTAACACTACCTTTTATGATTGATTGGTAGTACCCATGAAAAATAACCCCATTAGTCAGGAGCTGAGAAGAATGCTGCCATGAATCAGTGGCATGTCTGGACTAGATCACAAAACAACAACAATAAAATCACATTTGATGCCCCATATTTTGTTCCAACTGTCTTCTCTGTTGCTCTGATTAAAGTCTCTAACCAAAAGCAACTCAGGTAGTGAACAAGTTTATTTGGTTGATATCCCTATGTCACTGTCCATCCTTGTGGGAAAATAGGCTAGAAACTCAAGCTAATAAAGGTAAAAAAAAGGAGGAAACACTGCTCCCTAGCTATATCTCTTGCTTTCTTACTGTCCAGTGCTAAGCTTTTCCTCTCATCCAGCCCAGGCCTACATGTTTAGAGATATGGCCAAGTCAATTAAGAGACTTCTAACATCAATCATAATCAATACAACCTGTCTCAGACACAGCACTCAGATATTCTGATCGAGGTACACCCTCAATTGATGTTCCCTCTGTTGTTTCTAGGCTATGTCATGTTGAGAGCTGAGGGAAATTAGGAAAAAGGCCAATTATTTGAATAAAATAAAGTGCCTGTGTGGGGAGGGGCTTGGATGCAGAAAAGATATACTGAGAATAATGTACATAATATCTCTTAGAAAGTTGAAACAATCTTTATGGACATGGGCTCCAAAGACAGATTTTTTTTAAAGCTTACCTAGGACTAGCCACATGATATCTTCAGAACATACATCTTAAAGCTGTAAAACACAATCTTGTTAGGAAATGCCAAACCATTTTATGCAGTTCTTCTATTTTGCTTGAACTACTGTATATCCAATAATTTGGATAATGATAAGTTCGGTTCCTTTTATTAAAATTACAACTTGGTGTGTGTGTGTGTGTGTGTGTGTGTGTGTGTGTGTGTGTGTGTGTTCGTTGAGACAGGGTTTCTCTTTGGCTGTTGTGGCTGTCCTGGAACTAGCTCATGTAGATTAGGCTGGTCTCAAACTCACAGAGATCGGCCTGCCTCTGCCTTACTTCTTTTTTTAAAAAGATTTATTTATTTACAATGCATACAATGTTCTGCCTGAACATATGGCTGCAGGCCAGAAAAGGGCACCAGATTTCATTGGGGATGTGTGTGAGCCAACAAGTGGTTGCTGGAAATTGAACTCAGGATCTCTGGAAGAGTAGTCAGAGCTCTTAAAATCTGAGCCATCTCTACAGCCCATAAGTGGAGTTCTTTACTCAACATCTTGATTGCCTGGTCTGTGAACCCCAAAAATGGCTGGTCAGAACTTATATTGATCCACTAAAATCAATTACATGATTACTCATTTTTAAAAACAACTCCTGTCACAGAAAAAATGAATTTGTGCTCTGTCCTGCCCATGGCTTTCTCTGTTGTGACTAAACCATCTTTTCAGTTGGTCAGTGAACTCAATTCTAACACAGGTCCCAATTCATTTGTAAATGCACCATAAAATCTGGAGAAGATGGAGCATATTCATTCACTGACCTATTGTTTCCTTCCTTCAGACCAGTCAAGGCCCAGCTTATGAAGGATTGGCAGGACTCTATTTCCAACAATGAGTAGCAGAGACGGGGTTAAGTGTTTAAAGAAATTCCAAATTATATTGTGTGATGAAAGCCTGAGCTATAGGAGACATTGACCTAAAAAATTTGTTCTCAACCTTCATAATGCTGTGACCCTTTAATACAGTTCCTCATGAAGTGATGACTCCAAACTGTAAAATTAATTTCACTGTAATGTCTGTTGGGTGCCAAAAATTATTGTATTAGAAAGTTTTCGGCGTCCAAAACTTATGCTCCATTATTCAGGAGCCTGAGTCTCCATTGTCTTTCAGATGCTAGCTGAATTACAACTGAATGTCTTCGGCTCAGTGGAAAATGTCTCCCAGTTTGCATTACCACAGGCCTAAATCTGGGATAGGCCTGCACATTGGCTCAGAAATCTTTCTACATGCAAAGAGACTTTGTAGCTCTACAGGTTGATTGAAGTGGGGACACCAGAGAACATAGGAGAGGCACTTGGGTGGTTACTTTGACTTTTGGAAAGTGGCTTAGGAGGATGATGGAATTAAGCAGAGATTCCAGGTTTCAAATGGACTGAGAGGCCCTCCAAAGAATGGCAAGATTCTTCTATGCCTGGTTTTTATCACCTTTGGGTACCTAGGAGTGTCCAAGTCCACACTCCCCCAAACAGGGATGGACCCGAGGCTGTTCATTCATGACTCCCATCACAGTCGCCAAGGACATCAGTCTGGAATAGGTAGCTTCCATAGCATGGGAGTGGAACAGGCCAGACTCTGTGGCTTCTATAGCATGGGAGTGATACAAGCCAGAAACTGAAAAATATTGTAACTATATTTTTGCTACTTACTGAATTATAATACAACTATCTCTGTTTTCTAGTGGTCTGACACCAGTCTTGTGATAGGGTCATACATTTCATTCCCCAAAGATAAGAATCAATGCTCTAAAATGATGTAAATAAACAAAAAGCACTTGAGAAAAACTTTGAATGTAATTCTTAAACCCAGGAACATTGAAAAACAGAAAGAAAAAGCAGTAATGCATTTAAAGATAGTGAATTTTAAAATGACACCAATACTTGAATTTTGGGAATGATGAAATTCCCAAATCTGGGCACTTGTTGTGCCCAGATTGCAGAACCCCAAATCAAACAAACAACAAGGAGATTATGCAATGAATCCAACGACAAAGGTTTCTTTATTGACTTGATGATATGAGTTAAAGCAAGGACCCCATTTGTTCAGGAACAAATTGAGTACCCACTTTCAACTGAGGGGTGATTTTATAAGAGAAAATTGTGGAACTAGAAGCCCCAAGATTAGAAAACTTGTGTTGTTACACAAGACATGACAATTATTTTATCATTCAGGGAAGGTGCAATTAAGCATTTTGCTGAAGAAGAAATGAGTTTGTTAATTATCTCCTGGGCTGGGGACTTCTATGATTGATAACTATTTGATCCTCTTTGGACTAGAGGAGAGTCAACACAGCTCAAGGCTGTGATAGCTGGTCTAAGACCTTGAGTCATGTGTACCTTTGTTTAACCTTGTCTATTGGGCTGCATTTGGGCAACTTAGAGATGCTTAAGTGTTTTTCTATTTGTGATTTGGAGTCTGGGTTTTAGACTTTTATTAATTTTCCCCTTTCACACATAGCTATACTAACTTTGAAATTCAGTAGGCACTTTCTTGATAAGAGAAAATGCCAGCAATGACACATTTTATGACTGTCTCCTAAGTATAATATTAGTCACTGAGTACTGTAAGCTAACATTCAGGGTTACAGTTGTTCACCTCTTTCCCAAACCGTTGAGATGACTTAACTCAGTCTATCAGGATTGCATATATCTGCATAAGAGAGATGAAAATTGAATACTTAGTAGTTCAAGCAATCCTCCATGAAATGTACACCCATCGATTATGTCTTTTTTTCATTCACATGGAAAGAATTAATGCATGCAGGAAAATTGTAGATAAAGTTATTCACCATGCCCCATCAGTCCTTCTTCATAATCCAGAACCCTGCATCTCACTGTCTCCGACTTCAGACTGTGATCTTGCTGCCATCTTATTTCTTTACCCCTGAAGTGTTCCCAATGCACTGTTTCCTACTCTTCAGGTCTGAAGGAAAAAAATATTCTTCAAAAATAAGTCTTTTTCCTTTTATGCAATGGACAATCCAATATGTGACTCAAAATAGAACTTTTAAGATTTTGTGTTGTTGCAGATTTTTAATCCAATATTTAGTGTGGTTTGTCAGGATAACAAGGGCAATGCCCTATGTGGCTGCAAACAGGGTCCAATTCCACTCAATCAATATAGGACAACTAAACTGCTTTGCAAAAGACTGGAGATGCAGGAATCCTGGTAACAATATACCTTAATTGCATACCAGGACTTAATGTTGGTTGTGTCTCTTGAGCAGCATTTAGAGGCCCGCTGTTTTAATAGAGGGATAGGCATTTCTGCTGGTTTTAAATTGGGGATGTCTCCTTTGTTGCTGCAATATAGCTGGTTAAACTCCGGAAGAAACAATTACATCTAATCATATTGTACTCTAACAGTCAAGGTTAGTATACTAATTATCTTTGGAGTATTTCAGATACAGTCCTCCATCACCTAAATACTATTTTGTCATTTAATGTCTCCTAAGAACTGGTAAATCTGTATACTATCAGTTCTACTGCCATCAAGTCTACACTTCCATATCACAGTTTACAGTGGGTGCTCCTCTACACAGGAAATACTGTTTACAATCTTCACAGAAATAACTACAAATACATTCAAAACATACACATTAAACATTCAAAGTGTAGATCTTCTGGAATACATTAAGGGACCAGTGCCCTCTAAGTTTGTCAAATCTGTTTCAAAACAACATCATAAGCACTAATGGCCTCTGCATTTGACAGTGAAGTCAACAAGGATATTTCAAATCACAGTCCCACTCCCGATTCTCTGCACAGTCACAGCCAGCAGAGTAAACATACTCACAGTCTGCCAGCTGGCCCAGAGAATTGTAAAGACCATGCAGGAAGCTTTGGATCACATAGAAATAAACTGGAACATACAGGACCATTAGGACTATGCAGGATAATGAAAGACCAGGCAGGAACATGGCAAATTCTGCATCTATCCACTGACTCCAACCCAGTAATGGGAGGACCCTCCACACTGGTTACTGTGGCGCTGTTGGGTACTTCTCCCAGTCTGGGGATAGTATCCCCAAACTCACCATGTCATGGCTTTCCAGGTCCTCTATGCTCAGCTCACTGCAGCAGCCCACATAGCACAGCACATAAGACCACCAGAACAGTTTCTCTGCAAAGCAATGCCTGAAGATTGCAGCAGGAAGAACCCAGCACAAATTCTGACTGGCAGATCACCTGGAGGACCTGGTTGCCTAGTGAAGACTGAGTGACCAGGGCTCTGCCATAGGCATACACTTGCTGTAAGACACAAAACAATGGTTCCTGATCCTGCCTTCCACCCCAGAAACAGACCTTTTCTACATCAGCAGAGATAAACAATAGCAATTGCCCCAGGCTCCAAGAACACACACTGCTACCTTTGCCTACACCATGTGCAGTGGAGTGGATTTCTGTCCCACAGGTGAAAGAGTAGCCAAAATATTAACTAAAGAGAGATTTCAGGAAACATTCAGAGAGGTTTGTTATGTGGCTTCAACTGAGGTCAGGTGAACTGAACTTACTTTTTATCTAGCTGCAATAGGGACTTCAAACAACCAGGAAATAAAATGAGGAAGTAGATTAAAAACAAGATAATGAGACTTTCTCCCTTCAGAAAGATGGATGATGGCTCCATTGCTGTAGGAATGATATTTCTGAAATTCAGAGCAAATTATTGCCAATGAATAGTTATATTTTGCAGTCCTCATGGAGATTTGCATACTTAGTTTATAATAGAAGAATTAATAATATCATTAGAAGCACTATTTTTATCACAGCATATTCACTGGGGACTTGGAAAAAATAAAATCCACAACTGATGGTTCTTGAAAGGACTGTGGAATGAATCAATACACATATGTGGAAATGGATTTATTAGAATGGGTAAGGAGCCTGTAACAAACAGGCAAAGGCCTGGAAGAAGGGACATTAAGATTGAAGTTCCAACCAGGCAGGCAAAGGCCTGGCTGGAGAAAGGAAAGGGAGTATAATCCCACTACCAACCTATTAGAGTTAAGAATGAGAATGTGTAGCAAGGTGTGATTAATAAGATGTAGCAAGCTATTTAAGGGACCAGCTCAGAACTGGGAATTTTTGAGTGGACCATGCCTCTATGTCTTGTAGCTCTCCTGTGCTAACCTGAAAGAACTAGTCCATTAAGCTGGGAGGCACCATGTCTGAATCTTCATTCCTCGAATTCGGGCCTTCAGAAGAATCAAACATCTGAATTTGGAGAATCACAAGTCCAGAATCTGAACCTGCTGCTGCTGTGGGAGAGGTACTTCCCGTCTATC
>NW_023277180.1:23415-24052 GCF_003668045.3 Cricetulus griseus | reverse complement strand
CATGTGCTACCAATTAGTCTACCTATGGTCAGAGAGTGTGGGGGACCAAAATACTTATGTGATAGAATTTCTTGAGGTCCAGCCTCTAGGTTCACTAAACAGGAGCACCCCGGAGCTCCAGCCCACTATTGTATTAGTAATTTTGAGCAAGTCTGCTATTGTTCAGCATAGCCTTAATGTAAGAATGTCTCCTAGTTTGCATCTCTACAGAACAAAGCATTTGAATAGGCCTGCACTTGGGCGGAGGGGCTAGGTATATAAGAAACCAGTGAGGAGAGATAGTGAGGGTCAGCTAGCAGAGAGGAGTCAACAGAAGTACAGAAATGGCCTCCTCGCAGCCATAGAAGCATACGTAAGAAACAACTAAGAACATGCTAAATAAATAAGACTCTAGTTTTACTGCATGGGATTGAGAGCTCTCTAAGGATGACAAGATTCCTGCGTTTGGTCTTTATCTGTAGGGAGCCGTCCCTGCATTCTCCATTACAAGATGGCGCCTGCATCCGGCAGGCACCGAATGTAAACAAGATTATTGTGCAGGCGCTGGGTAATTTTCCATTCCTTGATCTCTGCCTATTCCGTGGCGTCATATGGCCTGATGAGCTGCAGCCAATCATAGGGTGACACGTCCCAGGCG
>NW_023277180.1:15000-20405 GCF_003668045.3 Cricetulus griseus | reverse complement strand
TCAGGGTCTCCGCTCTGGTAAGCTTATGCTCTCCTCTCTCAAGATGCATTAAAGCTTGTCTACAGAAGGATCCGAGTGTCCCGTGTATGATTTCTTGCTGGCGAGAAATACAGAGAGCGCGCGGGACACATAACCAACAGAATACAAGAGATGGAAGAGAGAATCTCAGGAGTTGAAGACACAATAGCAGAAATAGATTCATCAACCAAAGAAAATCTTAAGTGCGACAAATCCCTAACACAAAATATCCAGGAAATATGGCATACTGTGAAAAGACCAAACCTAAGAATAATAGGTATAGAAGAAGGTGAAGAAATCCAACTCAGAGGCGCAGAAAACATATTCAACAAAATCATAGAAGAAAACTTTCCCAACCTAAAGAAAGACATACCAATGAAAATACAAGAAGCCTACAGAACACCAAATAGACTGAACCAAAAAAAAAGTCTCCTTGCCACATAATAATCAAAATACCAAACATACGGAATAAAGAGAAAATATTAAGAGCAGCAAAGGAAAAAGGTCAAGTAACCTATAAAGGAAAACCTAACAGAATCACACCTGACTTTTCCATGGAATCGCTGAAAGCCAGAAGGTCCTGGACAGATATTCTACCTACAATAAGAGACTATGGATGCCAGCTCAGACTACTATACCCAGCAAAGCTTTCAATCAATATAGACGGAGAAAACAAGATATTCGTTGACAAAACCAGGCTCAAACAATACATATCCACCAATCCTGCCCTACAGAAAGTTCTGGACAGAAAACTGAAACCCAAGGAAGTGACATACAACCAGAAAAATATAGGCAATATATAACCCTAATTTACCAACAGCTAAAAGGAAAAAGGGATAGAATCCCACACATAATCTCGCTACCATCATTAATTAAAAACAAACAAGAATGAACAATCAATGGCCATTAATATCCATCAACATTAATGGTCTTAAGTTGCCTATAAAAAGACACAGATTAGCAGAGTGGATAAGAAGACAGAATCCTTCCTTCTGCTGCATACAAGAAACATAACTCAACTTCAAAGACAGATAGTACCTAAGAATTAAGGGTTGGGGAAAGATTTTCCAATCAAATGGACCTAAGAAAGCAGGGGTAGCAATCCTAATATCCAACAAATTGGACTTTAAACTAAAATCAATCAAAAGAGGTGAAGGAGGTCACTTCCTACTCATCACAGGAGAAATCCATCAGGAAGAAATCTCAATTCTGAACATTTATGCCCCAAATACAAAGGCATCCACGTTTGTAAAAGAAACATTACTAAAACTCAAATCACAAAAAAACCGCACACACTTGTAGTGGGAGATTTCAACACCCAATTCTCACTACTGCACAGGAACACCAGACAGAAACATAACAAAGAAACAAAGGAAATAATAGAAGTTATGGCACAATTGGACTTAACAGATCTATAGAACATTCCATCCAAATACAAAACAATTTACCTTCTTCTCAGTGCCACATGGAACTTTCTCTAAAATCAACCACATACTTGGCAACATAGCAAACCTCAGCATGTACAAAAAAAAAAAATTGAAGTAACCCCCTGTATCTTATCAGACCAACATGCTTTAAAGTTAGAATTCAACAACACGAATTACAGAAAACCTACAAACTCATGGAAATTAAGTAACACCCAATTGCACAATTCATGGGTCCAGGAAAAAATAAAAAAAGAAATTGAAGATTTCCTAGAATTCAATGAGAATGCTGACACAACATATCCAAACCTATGGGATACTCTGAAAGCAGTGCTAAGAGGAAAGTTCATAGCACTAAATGCCCACATGAAACAGGAGAATAATCACACTAGAGAATTAACAGCACAACTGAAAGCTTTAGAAAACCAACACACCCCGGAGGAGCAGATGCCAGGAAATAAACAAATTGAGGGCTGAAATCAATAAAATGGAAACTAGGAGAACAATACAAAGAATCAATATAACAAAAAGTTGGTTCTTTGAGAAAATCAACAAGATAGATAAACCTTTATCCAAACTTACCAAACAAAAATGAGTGAACATGCAAATTAATAAAATCAGGAATGAAAAGGGAGAAATAACAACAGACACAGAGGAAATGCAGAGAATCATCAGGTCATACTTTGAAAACCTATATTCATCAAAATTTGAAAATCTAAAGGAAATGGACAATTTTCTGGACAGATTTCACTTACCAAAATTAAACCAAGCACAGATAAGCAACTTAAATAGATTTACAACCTCTAATGAAATTGAAGCAGTCATTAGAAGTCTCCCAACCAAAAAAATCCCAGGGCCAGATGGCTTCAGTGCAGAATTCTACCAGAAATTCAAGGTACAGCTAATACCAATTCTCCTCAAAGTATTCCACACAATAGAAGCAGAAGGGCCATTGGCAAACACTTTTCATGAGGGTATCATACCTTGATACCCAAGCCACAAAAAAAAAAAAAACACAACTAAGAAAGAGAACTACAGACCAATATTCCTCATGAACATTAATTCAAAAATTCTCAATAAAATACTGGCAAATCGAATACAAGAACACATCAGAGAAATTATCGACCATGATCAAGTAGGTTTCATCCCAGGGATGCAAGGATGGTTCAACATATGAAAATCCATCAATGTAATCCACCATATAAACAGACTGAGAAAAAAAAATGATCATCTCACTAGATGCCAAAAAAGCCTTTGACAAAATCCAACACCCCTTCATGATAAAAGTCTTGGAGAAATCATGAATAACAGGAACATATCTCAACATAATTAAGCTATATACAGCAAGCCAACAGCCAACATCAAATTAAATGGAGAGAAACTCGATCCAATTCTTCTAAAATCGGGGACAAGACAAGGTTGTCCCCTCTCTCCATACCTCTTCAATATTGTCCTTGAAGTTCTAGCTAGAGCAATAAGACAACAAAAGGAGATCAAGGGAATACAAATCAGAAAGGAAGAAGTCAAATGCTCACTATTTGCAGATGATATGATAGTCTACATAAGTGACCCGAAAAACTCTACCAGGTAAATCCTACAACTGATAAACACCTTCAGCAAAGTGACAGTATACAAGATTAACTCAAAAAAATCTGTAGCCCTACTATATACTGAGGACACATTTGGTAGAGAAAGAAATCAGAGAAACATCACCCTTTACAATTGCCACAAACAACATAAAATGCCTTGGGGCAACACTAAGCAAAAAAGTGAAAGACCTGTACCATAAGAATTTTGAGTCTCTAAAGAAAGAAATTAAAGAAGATACCAGAAAATGGAAAGATCTCCCATGCTCTTGGATAGGCAGGATCAACATAGTAAAAATGGCAATCTTGCCAAAAGCAATCTACAGATTCAATGCAATCCCCATAAAAATCCCAACACAATTCTTCACAGACCTTGAAAGAACAATTCTCAACTTTATACGGAGAAGCAAAAGACCCAGGATAGCCAAAACCACCCTGTACAATAGAGGAACTTCTGGAGGCATCACCATCCCTGACTTCAAGCTCTATTACAGAGCTGTAGTCCTGAAAACAGCTTGGTATTGGCACAAAAATAGACAGGTAGACCAATGGAATAGACTTGAAAACCCTGATATTCACCCACACACCTACGAACACCTGATTTTTGACAAACAATCCAAATTTATATGATGGAACAAAGAGAACATCTTCAACAAATGGTGCTGGTATAACTGGATTCAGACATGTAGAAGATTGCATATAGATCCATATCTATCACCATGCACAAAACTTAAGTCCAAATGGATCAAAGACCTCAACATAAATGTAGCCACACTAAACCTCCAAGAAGAGAAGGTAGGTGGTACCCTTGAACAAATTGGTACAAGAGACTGCTTCCTGAACAAAACATCAGTTGCACAAACACTGAGATCAACAATTGATAAATAGGACCTCCTGAAACTGAGAAGCTTCTGTAAGGCAAAGGACACAGTCAGCAAGACAAAACGGCAGCCCACAGACTGGGAAAAGATATTCACCAACCCCACATCTGACAGAGGGCTGATCTCCAAAATATACAAAGAACTCAAGAAGCTAGTCTCCAAAACACTAAACAATCCAATTAAAAAGTGGAGTACAGAACTAAATAGACAATTCTCAATAGAGGAATCTAAAATGGCTGAAAGACACATAAGAAAGTGTTCAACATCCTTAGCCATCAGGGAAATGCAAATCAAAACAACTCTGAGATACCATCTTACTCCTGTCAGAATGGCTAAAATCAAAAACACCAAAGACAGTTTATACTGGAGAGGATGTGGAGAAAGGGGAACACTTCTCCACTGCTGGTGGGAGTGCCAACTTGCACAGCCAATTTGGAAATCAGTATGGTGACTCCTCAAGGAAATGGGAATCAGTCTACCACAAGATCCAGCAATTCCACTCCTAGGCATATACCCCAAAGAAGCACATTCATAGAACAAAGACATCTGGTCAACGATGTTCATAGCAGCACTATTTGTAATAGCCAGAAACTGGAAGCAGCCAGCCTAGATGCCCTTCAACTGAAGAATGGATAGAGAAAATGTGGTACATTTACACAATGGAGTACTACTCAGCAGAAAAAAACAATGGAATCTTGAAATTTGCAAGAAAATGGATGGAACTGGAAGAAACCATTCTGAGCGAGGTAACCCAATCACAAAAAGACAAACATGATATGTACTCACATATATGTGGATTTTAGACATAGAATAAAGGATTACCAGCCTACAATCCACACTGCCAGAGAAACTAATAGACAAGGAGGACCCTAAAAGAGACATTGTCCCCTGGAGAAGGGGAAAGGGTCACGATCCCCTGAGCAAATTGAGAGCATGGGAAGAGCGGGGAGGGAGCTACGAGAATGAGAAGGGAAGAAGAGAAAGGAAGCAGAGGTCATGAGGGAGCAAAAAGGTTGAGTCAGGTGAAAAATAGAAGAAAGGGTATGTGATAGGTAGGGTTCTAGTTGGGGGGTGTTAGGGGAGGGAGAGTGGAGAAGGGAACTGGGATTGTCATGTAAATCAATCTTGTTTCTAATTCAAATTTAAAAAATGACAAAAAAAAATTTTAGGGAAACTACCATTCTGGGTTATGGAGAGAAAGGGTCCTTAGTGATTTTACTGGATTCTGTTATTCATGCTTCCGAGACACTGTGACACTATTTGCATTATTTTTCTTCCAGTGCTTGAGTTGATTGAGAATTTGAAGATAAGAATGACTTCTGTACGGACATCCGAGATCCAAATATTTCACATTGTTCATTGACAGTGAACTTGAGAGATAGCTGGCATCACTAAATCCTCATTTGTACCCAGTGTCTTGTGTCTTCTCGTAACACTGAGAGCAGAATGGGTGGAGTTTATGGCTTGCTTGAGTTTCTGGAGGGTGTGCAGAGAGA
>NW_023277180.1:0-10000 GCF_003668045.3 Cricetulus griseus | reverse complement strand
TTTTAAAATATTTACCAATTACAGCAATTAAAAATAGTATCAGTATCTACCCTACAACTTGCATTTGCTATCTGGCTTGTGTGTGTTTATTTGCCTGTTTCTACTTTGGGGGTATTGTATTTGTTGAACTGGAATAGCACTTGATATCCTGGCTACCATTCAGCACTTGAGGATATGTCAAGGGATAAACAACCAATATCTCTTTGATCTGAAACAGAATAGAGAAAAATACTATTCATTGAAACTCTGCAGGGGCTGGTAGAGAAGTGTTTCTCCAAAGCCTGTATATGAAGAAAGAGTTGCTTTAGACATTTGATTTTCACAGACATGAGAACAGGCATGAGAAAACCGGTGGGCAATGGTGAGTATGTGATTGGAAGCAATCTAGATTGCTTCTACTAATAGATTAGTTTATGTGGGGGACCGAATAATTCTGTTATGGAATATTTTGGGGCCCAGTCTCTAGCTCCAATAAACATGGAGAACCAGAAAGCTCCAGCCCACTATTGTTTTGTTAATGCCAGTAGGGCTACTATTGTTTACCATGGCCTCAGGGTAATGTGCCTCTTATTTGCATCTCTGTGGGCCTAAGCATCTGAATAGGCCCTCACCTGGACAGAGGTGCTAGAGGTAAGTGAGTAACTTGTGAGGATGGAAGGTTAGGAGTTAGGGGCCAGCAACCAGAGAGCAGAGAGAACAAAGAAAGATGGTTCCCTCATGGTGTTGGGAGGATGGTTAAGAAGCACCAGAAAAGATGGCTAATAAAGAAATGACTCTAGTTCTACAACATGGAGCTGAGAGTTCTCTGAAGATGACAAGATGCCTGTGTTTGGTCTTTATCGTCGCTGGGTTGCTAGGAGCTTCCAGGTCCACACACCCCCACTCAGGCAGAACCTCATGGTTGTCGTGGGTTAAAGCTGAGACAAGCTGGGTCATGACGAGTTTAGGGGCTGATTTAGCAGTTAAGAGCACTGGTTACTCTTGCAGGAAGTGGGGCCATGCTTTAAACCCCACAATCTGCCTTCAGCAACACACTTTCTCCAGCAAAGCTCCACCTATAGTTTTTCTAATCCCCACCCCAAAAATTGAAGTTCCCACCTTTTACATGGGTGTTAGAAACCCAAATGCTCATGCTTGTACAGCAGGCACTTCACCAGCTGAGCCCTCCTCTGAGTCCCTCCTTCGTATATTCTTACTGTCATTCAGTGATAACTGTATCGGTTTCCAAGCTAGAAAAATCGATTATTATTCCCATGTACAAACACACATACTTACATAAATAACTATAGACGCCCAAGGACAGCATTTCTTGTAATGGTTAATATTAAATGTCAACTTCATTGAATCTATAACCATACAGGAGTCAAGTCCCCAGGCATATCTTCGAGGGACTATCTAGATGAGGTTAGCCACTAGATGTACTCATCAGAGATTATCTCAGTTGTGTTGCTAATTGAGATGGGAAGAACTGCCCACTGTGTGTGTCACCATTCCCAGGCCTGGGGCCCTGGAATTTGTATAAGAAAGTGAACTGAGCACAGGCATCCATTACTCTCTGCATCTTGATTGTAGATGCCTCAACTTCCTGTTGCTTTATCAGCCACTCCCCCTCCCACACACACACACACCATGGCTGACTGTAACCTCAAACTGTGAGCCAAAATAAACTCTTTCTCCTGTAAGTCACCAGGGTATTTTATCACAGCAACAAGTAAAGCACCTAAGATAGCTCTCAAAGCAACCCTCCTAATTATATCCTGATGACCTCCTCTTCCGTGATGGCCAATCATCTCACTTGGGCTGCTGTGAAAGCTTCCTGGGAGTCTCCTACCAACAACTGCTATCTGTCCCTGATTGTCAAAACCATTACAATTCAATCTGTACATTTTACCACACTGCTTAAAATCTCTGTGAGCTCTTCACTGCCTACCAGCAAATCCAAAATCCTTAGCCAGGCATGCAAAGCCTAGCAAGCTGCTACCTATTTCTTACCCAACACTGCTTCTAAATACTTCCCCACTGAGCCACAGCTTTCCCTCTTTACCATCTACTCCTTTCTAGCACCTTGTTAAATATCTGCACTTCTAAGATGAACCTCCTTGAATTTCTTTGGCATAACGTTGCCTTCTTCCAGACTTCCATAGAACATACTTCAAATATCATGAGAACAGAGACCCCTGTAAGTAATGTCTCCGTTGCTTCCTGCCATATTAGCACAGTGAGACAATGATAAGCCTAAAAGCAAGATGGCCCACCAGCACTAGAGACCTTTGAACTTAGACTTCTCAGCCTCTAGAGATGCAAGCAGTAAATGTTGTTTATAAGTCACCTGGCTTATTGCAGTTTGATGCTAAGATGGCACCTTAATCACAAAGACAGTGGAAGTATCGGTGTCCATGTCCCCATGGGATTAGAAGTTTCTTGACTATGAACCACACGTGAGTCACACCTGCATTCCTGAGTCTTGCTTAATCAGAAATATCATTGCACTTGTAATTCATTTTCTAAAGAAAAAAATTGTAAAAATAAATAAGTAAAACAGTTCTCTTTCTCATTTATAATAAAGAAAAATTCTGACAATGACATTTATGTGAACAATGTCACCTCAAACGTGGTAAGATTCCTCTTCCCTCAGAATTAAGAAAAACTAGGGTCCTTTAGCTTTGTACTAGAACTAAGACTCCTCATTGTCTGATTGCAGGCATCACTTTAAAAATTAAAGTGTGTCACTTATTCGTGAATTCAATTTCTCTTATTCCAGTCACTGTTCTATTACATATATGATAAAGTTGCTAAGGTCATCTCCTAAATCATAAGAATAAAAGAAATTGAAGTTAAATACCTTCAAGGATTTCCTAAAAATAATATATCTTCATCTGTTTGATTGTTTTTATGGTTTTTTTTTTTTTTTTTTTTTTTTGGCTTGCCTTGGTTTCTTTAAGAGATTTGTTGATTTCTTGCATTTGGGGGTTTGTTTTTTCTTCCATTTCTTTAAGGGATTTTCTCATATCCTCTTTGAGGGCCTCTATCATTTTCATGAAGTTGTTTTTAAGGTCATTCTCTTCTGTTTCATCTGTGTTGGGATGTTCGGGTCTTGCTGGTTACAGTCCCTAGACTCTGGTGGTGTCATCTAAGTCTTTCTATTGTTTGATATGTTCTTATACTGTCGTCTTCATGTACAGATGAAAATGTACAGTGTAACTCCACTTCAGGAGATGCGATGCCCTTTTCTGGCCCTTTTCTGGCTGTACCATAAGTATCAGCCGTACTTATGGTACACAGACATACATGCAGACAAAACATCCACACGCATAAAATAAGCAATAATGATGATGATGACAGAGCTTTAAATTTTTAATTATAAATAACAATACTTTAACCATATAATCAAAATAATCATTATATAATGTATCACTAAATCTCATACTATTTATGATCTATTTGATCATCTAGAATTACTATGAACCACAATTTGATTTTTTTCTGACATTTAGAACATTTCCTGGACAACCTTTCAGCAGACAGAATATCAATCATTGTGCTGGCTAGTTTTATGTCAAATTGCCACAAGCTAGAGTCATCAGAGAGGAGGAAGCCTCAATTGAGAAAATGCCTCTATAAATTCTGGCTGTAGCCAAGCCTGAAGGGCATTTTCTTAATTAGTGATTGATGAGGGGAGGGCCCAGCCCATTGTGGGTGGGGTCATCCCTGGGCTGGTGAAGTAGGATTCTATAAGAAAGTAGCTGGGCAAGCTGTGGGGAGCAAGCCAGTAAGCAGCACTCTTACTGCTTACCTCTGCAACAGCCCCTGCCTCGAGGTTCTTGCCATGCTTGAGTTCCTGTCCTGACTTTGATGATGAACTGTGACCGTTTCTGCCTCAACTTGCTTTTGGTCATAATGTTTCATCATAGCAATAGTAACCCTAAGACAGCCATCTTCTATAATATGGAACTTAGCATATCTTCTTTGGCTTAAAGTACATTTAGCAACTACATTATATTGTAAAATAATTTTAGTTACATGCTTTCAAACATTGAATTGCATTTTTTCTACAGGTGATTTTTCTGAACTTTCTTTTTTGTATTATTTTTTGAAATTTGATATACTTTTATTTTGCGTGTCTGAGTGTTTCTCCTGCATTCATGTCTGTATACCACCTTCAAACCTAGAGCCTGAGAGGACAAACAGGGCTCTGGAACTGGAGTTGCTAGCTGCCATGTAGGTACTAGGAATTGAATTTGAGTCCCTGGAAAAACAGCTAGTATTCTTAACAGTTGAGCCATGCCTCCAGACCCTCAACACTGTTTCATTAGTCAATTGGCTTGGTCAATTTCATTTATATGCAAAAGGCAAATAAGGGATGAAGAAATGGCTCAGTGGTTAAAGCACTATCTGATTAACTCTGCTGTCAGATAGCATGTGAGGCTCAAAATTGAGATTTCCCCACTTTATCATAACCCATGTACCAAATGCTTCTACTAATGTATCTGAAAAGTTCTATTACTATAAAAACTTCATCAAACTGTTACTACATTGGAATATGGGATTTGGGGTAACCTAAATTTGTGTTTCCCGGACATAGTCATTTATATTTAGACCCAGAACAAACTATCTCTTATCTCCTTTGAGGAAGAGTTGTGTTGTTTTCATTGACATAAGAAACAGAGATGCCAAGCCAGGCATTGGTGGCTCATGCCTTTAATCACAGCACTTGGGAGGCAGAGGCTGGTGGATATCTGTGAGTTCGAGACCAGCCTGATCTACAAGAGCTAGTTCCAGGACAGCCTCCAAAGGCACAGAGAAACCCAGTCTCAAAGAAGGAAAGAAAGAAAGAAAGAAAGAAAGAAAGAAAGAAAGAAAGAAAGAAGAAAGAAAGAAAGATGCCAATGAAGGAAAGGAAATCCATCCATCAAAGACAGATTCTTTTACAGTAATGTAAAGAAAAAAGTAGAGTCTAACCAATAACTATGAGGTGAAGGAACCTATGAAAGGAAATGGTTAAGAACAGTATAGACGAGACATCAAGATGGCTCAGTGGGTAAAGGCACTTGATGCCAAGCCTGATGACCTCCAGAATTCACATGGTAAAAGGAGAGAACTGACTCCCCAAGTTACTATCTGGCCTCAATCAGCGTCACCGGCACCAGAACCAGAGACCAAAGAAAAGGACCAGGCGAGAGTCTGCGGATTAAGGACACAACTGGGGTCATTTGGTAGAAGTGAATGCCATCGGTTTATTGCAGCCAGCAGTTTATATACAAGAGGAGATGGAAAAACACCACCTGCTAGCAGAATGCATTCCCACACCCTATCATAAACAAGGAAACCACAACCCCCGCCCATGGCCAATGAAGCAAGAAGGGATGGGGGCAAGGCATAACGTTTCAATAACAAAAAAGGTTCATAACAGGATGTTAGTGGGCGAAGCTTAGAAAAACAGGAGGTACCTATGGTTATGCTGGAAAACAACTCACAGAGACCCTGTGGGGGCTGGGTCCCAACATATCAGGGTACCCTGGCCTTCACAGGCACATGCACATACACACACATACACACATGCACACATGTACAGTGTAAATTTTTAAAGAACAGAATGGTCTTAGAAATTCCTAGAAGAATAATACAAAAATTATTACTTCTATGTATTACATCTATAAATGGTGGCTTCATTATTTTGTTTGAAATGTATTTATTCCCAGAAAGTAAGATGTTACTCATGAATGAAAATTCATACATGAAAGATTTTGGACTCATTCTATATTTGTTGAATATTTGCTGGGTGTCTGCTATACACTCAACTCTATTCTCAGCCCTGAAGATATGGCCTCACATAAGATTATCAAAGCTTCCTTCTTTAAGGAATTTACTGTCTGAAGAGGATGGACAGTGGTAGACACAGCAAAGGTGCATGACAGGAAAAGAAAGAAGGAAGGAGAAATAAAGAGTGTATGGAGGCAGCAGTAGCTACCATACCCATAAGGAAATAACGTGTGTTCATGTGATCAGAAAGAACACTCCAGGTGGGTGACAGGGCAGAGGGTGCAAGCAGGTGCCTGGCACAGTGTGAAGGGAACCTGGACAGCTTAGCTGGTGTCCAGATCTCAAGTCCCTGGTGTGAACACCAATTTTCTAACAATATGATTGTGTCACATCTCACACCATAAATAACTGTTGAAATTAAGCCATACCACAAAATACTCAACCTTTAACCTTCGTGGTTTCCAATGGCATTTGGGGAAGCAAACTGGAAATGATTCCAAACAAGTAAATGATTCACCAAGTAAATGAAAAATTTGTGTTTTCAACCATATTATAAAACTTGTGTTCATCAAGCTTTCAAAGGGACAGTGTTCCAATATTTTTAAAGGAGAGATCCCATCTATGAAACATTTTATCAAGCAATAAGAACCGTGGGATGCTTGGCATATCATAAGAAAACTCACTATCAACTCACTGGATAGAAGGGACAATATTTTCAGACTGTTACTACATTTTTTTGGAGATAGCTCTCAAACAGTTCTTGCACTTTCTAAGTCTCAGGTTTCAAAAAAACTGTGCTGCCAGTATTAAGTACTAGTCTAAACCTTTAGAGGATTTTTATGCTATAATGCAGTAATTTTCTGAAAGAGTATTGCCTGTTGAAGTGACTTAAGCGCCTGTCTCAATTTCAGAGCATGTCTGAAGAGTGTCCCTTAAAGGATCATATTCTTAGGGGTAAAAAGTAGTAGATTGCAGTTTGAAATGTATATTAAAATGGAAATTTTGTTTTGATAGACTTTTTGTCATTCCTGCTGCCCCCTCTGAAATGTAGATATAAATACTAAAGTCTGCTGCATTAAAATTTTACACTCATCGCTCTAAAAATGAATGAAGCTTGCTGGCCTGTGCACTCCGGGTGAGTCATTTATCCTTTTATCCTCCCACAGAGAGTTTGATTGCATCCAGCGACCCAGCTGGAGGATTTAGCTACCTTTGGGAAAGTTGCTATCCGAGAAGGGTCTCTAAAGAGCCCTCCTACCCTGCCTGGAGCTCCGGTGTGGGCCTGAGGTAGCCATCACCACCTCTCTTCATAGCTGAGAGGACCAGAGTAGGCAGCATTCCACCCTCTTTGCCATTTGCAAATTTGCCCTTCCAAAAAGAAAGCATGGGTTTTAATGCTTCTATGCCTATTTTCCAAACTTCCTTTGTTACTATGAAGCTCTTTGCCTCAATAGCCTTATCGATTAGCACATGTTCATTATATTGGGAACTTTAGTTATGTCAAACAATAATTTAAACAAATAGACTGCTGTAGGCCTACAAGTTATAGAATTCTAAGCAAACAAACTGTGACAGTTCTCTCCTTCATAGATTTTTGTCTTAAAAAAAATAATGATCACATACGTGTGTCCTATATTTACATTTCAGGTAATGTTCCAAATTCTCCAAAATTATTAATTGATTCAGTCCTGCCAGCTTCAGGAGGTAAGAGAAAACAAAGAAATCTGAGCAGGATAAAGCTGATGAGCTGACTCAGCCCCACACACCTAGGACATTTGTGGAGTCAATAGTGAGGGCAGGCAGTGTGGACTTTGGACCCCACACTAGCTCAGAAGCAGAATGGGATGCTCTCCAGCTTTCAACACTGAGCTGCCTTTAAGGAAACTGTAGCTAACATGGGACTGACTGTTAAACTGCATTTGTGATTATTTTTGAAGCAAGGCGAGCAGCCAAGAGAAGACAGGAGCTTACTTACTCAGAGACTGAGAAAGTAAGAAAGAAAGGTATTATAGCCCTACCAACTTGTAAACAATAGCTAAGTAAGACAAAACACTTTCTAATGCATCTTAGTTTAGAAAAAAGCTTACTGGCAAAAAGGTTCAAACTGAGAGTGGGATCTGGCTACCGGGAGAGACTCTGCCTCAAAAAAACAGCAACAACAAGGATGCAGCGAGCTGTTGGTCAGTGGGGTCAGGAGCTTCCTATAGAAAAGAAAGCTCTGCAGAGAGAACAGCAAATTAAATCCACTGTAGAATAAGTTCTCCAACAGGAACTGATTAAGCTCAGGATCCATTTCTTCAGGCATATGAAATGTCCTTGGTGCTCTTTAATTTATTTACATATTTTTTTAACTTTCACAACTGCAATTTATTGGTTGAGGAGCAGAGTACACAGACATTTCAATTCTTAACACATGCCCTCAATCTCTGAAGTCATACATTGTGTTCACGTACCCCAAAAGCCAAGTGTTGTTTCTCTTTCAACTTATTTCAGTGATGTTCCAGCCTCACATGTGTCAAGTTTACCCTAAGACCTCACATACCCAAATGCTCACAATCCTCAATTCCACTGACTCACAATTTTATGCCACATATAGCACATACTCAAAACGTCCACCTTTCACAGCATATTATCACAATTGTTAGGAAAATGGACTGCCATGACCATCAGAGACAGTCAAGGTCCTGACAGGACAAGGACCGAGGAGTGATTTTTATTTATTTTTTTTTTAAGGAAACAGTCTACTAGAAACACGAGACCAGATATAACTGAAAATATTGCAGACACAAATACAAGACCAAGACTCCAATCACTTAGTATGCTTTATGCTGTAGGATATGTTACGGTGGCCCCTGAGACAGTCACAGTCTCTTCTGATTGAGCTTTCTATTTTCTGGTTGTACCAAAAAATAAACAACCAACAAATGATTTAACCTCTTAAAAAAATCATTTACACTTAAAAAAATGGGATGAGATGAGATTTCCTCCACTTTTTAAAAATGTTTCTAGAGCTACTAAAAAAAACCTCGCATTTATAAAATAGTTGATAAAAATATTCCTCTGAATTGTACACGAAGGGAGGCAGGAACCACTGACAGACATGGCTAGTCAGACTTGGCTTCTTTCTCTTCTACTTCAGAGGCTGGACTCTGGTTCTTGTCTCTCCGTTCTCTGCAGGCAGATCTGCAGTCCGATGGTCAGCCGTCAGCCGCTTCAGCCTGTTTGCACTTTGCTCCCCTCTTCCCTTTTGTTTGCACTTTTTTGTCTGATGATGTATCCTTTCCCGCAGCCTTTTTCCGGCTTCGCATCCACCTTGACAGGGGAGGGCTTGGCGGACAGCCTCAGGGAGCAGCGTTTGGGCTCCGCCTTGGCTGCTCCTTCCTTTTGGGCATCGTGGAGGCGCTGGGAGGGAGAAGCATGTGATGCTGGAACCCCGACCCCGTCACGGAGCTGTGCTACATTTTTAAATTAAGCCAATTGCCATTGCTCATTCTCCTGGATTTTCTTTTCTTTAATTCCAGAGAAACTACCTTAAACTTGCCCCTGGCTTCTGATGACCATCTGTTTACAGAATCAGAACATTAGAGCCTGTTTTCTATCCAAGGCCTGGCATTGACATGCTGTGTGATCTTGCAAGTGTTACGTGAAAGCCCAATTTCTGCCAGCCATGGTGAGGCATGTCCGAAACCCCAGAAGTTTGGAAAGAGAGGCAGGAGCCTTCCACTCTGAGCATTTAAATGCACACTTTGTTCACAGGCCAAACCTTCTCAGCAATCCCAGTTCATTGTGTCTTACTAGCTGTTCCTTTAAATTAAAAAGTTAGGGATAATTACATTTTGATAATCCCTGAGCCACTTCTCACAGACTAAGCCTTGTACACATCTGAAAATGACACTTGTATAATATAACCGCTTGTAAAACAAAACTGAGGATTAAAGCTATAAGCTTGCATTTTAATGTTCAAATACATAAAAGGAGCCAAAATAATAATGCAGATATCCTTTGTTACTCAGAAACTGCTCATGTAGAATTTTGGAGATTACAGAACTAAAAACTCCGGGAAAGACCTTGATACTCGTGGAGGAAAATGACAATAAAAGATTGAGTTGCATTTTGCTCTATTATTTATCCATAAGGAGTACAACCTATTTCTCAGTATATTTGCTTGCCTTTTAAAAATAGTCAATTAGAAAACATGCTTTATTACTAACACTATCAATACACATCAATAAAAATGCAG
>NW_023277179.1:0-24101 GCF_003668045.3 Cricetulus griseus | reverse complement strand
CCCTCCCAGACACAGCACACAGTTTCCATAGACACGCACTCTCAGCAAAAGGGGATAAATGAGTGCACCAGCCTGCATATCTGACCTTCACAGAAGCCCACACATGACCCAGCTTCAACTGTGCATGCAGCTAAGGACAGGGCATCCACACCACACCTCCAGCTCCCCATCCCCCACCCCAACTGTCTCCATCCAGAGCAGTCAGCCTCAAGGACTTCAGTAGGACTCCTGACTAGTGACCTCCAGGGACCCCTTAGATCTGTCTCCTGCACTGCTTGCAGATCCATAAGGAGGTGAGATGGGGTGAGCAAGGATCAGAAAGACATCTGTCCCCATTCTCACTTTTCTGGAAGCCCAGCTCCCCGGTCACCAGCAAGGCCAGCAGAAGCAGGGTCCCCTTCATGGTGGAGAGTGCTGAATGCTCTTCTCAGAGCAGATCCTGCTGCCTTATAAGCTGCTGTCTCCCTGAGCCAGTCCCTCCCACCCCATCCCACCCAACCCCAACCCTGCCTTCCAGGAGTTCCAAATGCCTTTGGCAAGAGGCTGGCACCTGTGGATTCCTGTCCCTCTTGCATGGGGGAGTGAGCATAGGGTCTCCTCCCACTCTGAAGAACAAATGCCTGGAGACATCCTAATGTCTTCAGTTTCTGGACAGAAGTGGTTGTACCTTTGCCAGAAAACGTTAGGACTGACCTTTCTAAGCAGCCACATGCTGAGCCAAGTGCCCTGTGTCCTGCCCCAACTGTCACCTCTGCTTCCTGGTCACATTCCTCCTCACTGCTCCTGGCTCAAGCATGTCCTCTCCATCTTTGAGGTGCAAAGCACAGGGGTCAAGGAGGGTTTCTGTCACTGTCGGCAGCCAACAGCCCACAACACTGCTTTCTCCTGAGATGAAGACCTCAGTAGAAGTGTGCATATCTTGGGGCCATACTGTGTTTCTTGGACATCTTAGCTGCTGTAGACTTTGGACTACACCTCTCAGGACAGGGGACACCATCTGGTGTTTTTAGTGAGTGCCACCCAGGGTGGTCTCAGCATGTTAGGTCATGTGGGTATCCTCGGGGGCTGGTGGTGTTTTTGTCCCCTCAACTGCATCCTGCTGCCATTCCCCCCTCACTGGCACGGTAGCTCATTCCTGTTGTCCTGCTCTTGTCTTTTTCTCCTCTACCAGGAAGCAGGTCTCTAACAGTTCAAAGAGTAGAGTCCATGTGGAGGGATTCGTGCCTGTACCATGAACTCTCCTCTGCCCACAGACTATGCTGCGTGTGTGGACAGTCTCAAGTTCAAATCAACCTACTTCCCTCAGACGTCGGTGTCACAAAAGAGACTGTCAGCAGTGGGTTGTGTTTCCTGCAGGAGGAGACTTGCAATGTGTGATGGCTGATCTTCATGGTCCTCCTGATGGAAACAAACCTCTGTCAGTGTGGAGTTTTTAGAATACGTTAATTGATGTAGGCATTCTGACTTTGTGTGGGCAGTGTGGACTAGGGTCTACTTGGAGTGGAAAGGAGAAAGCAGCCTGGGCCTTCATGTCTCTCTACTTCCTGATTGTCCATGCGATCAACGAAGACAAGTTCTTGCACAAGTTCTCACACTCACACACTCTTGCACCAGGCCTCCCCCGCCATGATGGACTGCATCCCTTCAAACTGTAAGCACAAAGTCACTCCTGCTCTGGATTTGGTCACTAGTTCTCTAATGTCTTACAGGATTATATTTTAGCATTTTTTTGGCCCTGAACGTAATCAATAGAACCACCCACAAAAATAAGGGTGGCTAAGGAGATGACTCAGTGGATGACGTACTCATTATGCCAGCCTAAGGATCTGAGTTCAGATTCCCAGGTCCCCTGTAAGGAGTTGAGTATGGTGTCATCCACAACTAATCCCAGCTGAGCTCCAGATTCAATTAGAGAACTTGTCTGAAAAAATAGGGTGGAAGGTTGTGGAGATAGCTAGTGATTTAAGGTCCTTGGAGCTAACCTGATGTCCCAAGTTCAAATCCCAGAAACCACAGGGTAGAAGAATAGGACTGGATCCCCTAATTGTCCTCTCATGTAAACACAAACACACACACACACACACACACACACACACACACACACACTCACACACACACACATCACACACACTCACTCACACACACACACTCACACACACACTCACACACACACACTCACACACACACTCACACACTCACACACACACACACTCACACACACACACACTCACACACACTCACACACACACACTCACACACACACACACACTCACACACACACACTCACACACACTTCACACACACACACTCACTCACACACACACTCACACACACTCACACACACACTCTCACACACACTCACACACACACACACACACACACACACACATCACACACACACACTCACACACACACACACTCACACACACTCTCACTCACACACACACACTCACACTCACACACACACTCACACACACACACACTCATTCACACACACACACTCGCGCGCGTGCACACACACTCACCACACAATGCACACTCACACACTCACACACTCACACACACTCACACTCACACACACACACACTCACACACACACTCACATACTCACACACACACTCACACACACTCACACTCACACTCACACACACACACACACCACAATAGACAAGAAATTACACACACACATATAGAACAACATGAGTAGGTAGGAAAACAGTAGAGATACCTGGTCACAGAATGTTAATGGTTCAAGTGAGAATTTCCACTCAGTGGGGAAAGGTGTAGGTGTCATGTGTTCTCTAACATCCAGGGTGAAGGCACTAAACCTCTGTGAGGTCTATGGAAAAGCCTGATCCAGCTCTGACAAACTGGCAGAGAGCTGCAGGTGTCACCCACCAGTACACACATCTTAGCCACAGGATGCCCTTGTCTCCATTCCTAATACTTCCAAGGCATAGAAAGGCCTAGCTGGGCCTCAGCAGCCATGGGACATGCAAGGCCATCAAAACAAGGACGAGAGGACATGGTGGACAGATCAGGAGTGGGTATTAGTGCTTGGCACCTCTTTGCCAAAAACGGTTACTGGATGCAGATCCTGTTTGGCTCGTGCGACCAGTAAGTTAAAGGCTAATGCCTCTCTAAGTCTTTGGCAAACTTCATCTGTCACTCCTGATGGAGAGAAATAACTATCAATGCCTTTAACAACAAACTACTTAGTTCTGACTGACCAAAAACACTAAGAGTCTTTACTTTTAAAAATGAATTCCAGCCAAATTACACAAGCACTTATATAAGGTGAATATGGAGGCGGGGCAAGGGTGTGGAGAGTTTGAGGCCAGCCTGGGCTATGTGGGCAGATCCTGTTGTTTCATGTTTTCAGAAAGGTCTTGTTTATAGACTTGAGAGAAGCCAGCTAGCCCTCCAGCCCATCTAACCACCATGGTGGAGACCTCCTATGTGGTGTCCCTGGGACAGAGTGGCACAGGCCTTCCTCTCCTGAGCCCTTAGACATCTAAGGGACACAAAAGCAGCCAGTGAAAGAGGAGCTGGGGAATTGGGGACAGGGTATAGAGCCCCGAGCTGTGGTAGAGCCCGGGCTTGTTTTTAGGTACAGGTCCACGTGTACTGTGGTGTTGTAATCTGTGTTCCATTGCTGTGACCAAACTCCCCAGACTCGGCACTGTATGTGGAAAGAGGTTAATTTGGTTCATGGTCTGGAGTCTTGACAGCCCCAGATAGGGCAGCCACATCTAGACACTGCTTGCACTGTGTGGACTCAGGGTGAGGGGTGGGGAGGGGAGGGAGCTGGTGGAGTCAGAACTAGAGCAGGGGCTCCACCTGCTTGTCACCACCCACATCACTGCCTCTCAGCACTGCCACACGGGGGACCAAGGCTCAAGGTGGGGCTGCTGTGTGTGGCCTAGCCAAGTGCAACCATAGCTGCCTGTCCCTCTTACATGCTGTTTTATGTTGTCATAGTGATATTAACAGGGTCCACAGAGTAATTCTGGCTGGCCTGGAACTCCCTGTGCTGACCAGGATGACCTCAGTCTCACAGAGATCACCTGCCTCTGTCTCCTGTGTGCTAGGACTGAAGTGTTTGACACCACACCAGGCATTGTTAGTGGATTTTACCAGTGCTTACAGCCAGCCACAGGGGAAGCTGAATTCACCACACACTCACACCACACACACACACACACACACACACACACACACACACACAGAGTAACAAGAACACCATACACACAATATACCACACATACATCACACACACACACACACAAACACACATGACACACACATGCTACACAATCCACACACAACACTGATACACACACACACCATACAAACACGCTATACACACACATGACACACACAACCCACATACACCACACTCACAAACATATTCTACACACACACACAACACACCTAGCATACACATATACCACAAACACACACCACCTAAAACAACATACATGTACACATATATGCAAGACATACCATAGCACAATACATACTGTAGAAACAAACACGCCATATAACCCGAACACTCCACACATCCACATACTACACACACCCACAAACACAACTCAGAAACACACACATATTTCATACATCACACACATATGTAAGTATACCACACACATACACACCTATGCCACACACACACAGTCCAGACACAATCCGCATACACCAACACCACACACAGACATACACATAACACACAGCACACACATGCTCCACAAACTCACATACCATAAACACACAATATACACACACCACCCAAAACAACACACATGCACCCCCACACCACACATACATATTACAGAAACGCATACAAACCACACAACCATATGCTACACACACACACACACACACACACACACACACACACACACACACACACACAACACACACTCCCTTTTAGGAATTTTATGAACCCATGGTTAACCTGGGCCTGATCCTATATGAAAAATCCAAGAAACATCAAAAAGAGGTATAAGAGGGCCAGTTTAGCTGGGTAGAGCACACATTTAATCCCAGCACTCAGGAGGCAGAGGCAGGTGGATTTCGGAGTTCAAGGGCAGCCTGGTCTCCACAGAGATGTTCTAGCACAGGAGGGCAATGTCTAGAGATGCTACCTCAAAACAACAAGGAAGAGATCAAGTTGAAGGATGACTTCAACAGCAGGAGGACTTCAGGGTTAGAGAGTGGTTCAAGGAAGCCATGAAGCAAGGGAAAGCTGGGGGCAGGGACAGAAACAGTCAGAGCAGCGTCCCCAAGTGTCTGGGATCTGGTCTATCCTAGACATTGACTACTGGGGAGACTTTTAAGTAAACCTAGATTTCCCTTCATCACAGGGTGACCTAGGGCTCATCCTGGAGGCCTGGTTGAGGGGCCTGTTGCCTGGCTCCCTAGTCATTTCTTTTGGTCTTCATATGACATGGAACCTTGAGCAGAGCACTAAGAGGGGGACCAGGCTAAGACAAGGCCCTTTGTTGACCAGGATCTTATCCTCTTGCCAAAATACACATCTCCCCTGACACAGCCCCAGGGAGTGTCACACAGGGTTCTGGGAGGAGTCTGGAGGGGCTCAGACACAGCCCCTCCCTGCCCACTGAGCAGCCCAGAGCAGGTATAGAAGGGACCTGAACTAGGTAGGAGCACCTGCCGCCATTACCATGAAGCTCCCTGGTGCTCTCGTGTTGCTTGGGGCTGCCCTGCTCCTGACCTCAGGGGGAGGTAGGTACTAGGCTGTGGGTGTTGGGGATTTTGGGGTTTCCAGGGCGCTCACACCTTCACTTACCCAGCAAGGACTCCTGTGTTCTGACATAAGGTTTCAACGGAGGATCCCTTTTCTTTGTGTTCCAGATTGTGGCATTTGCCCAGCTATAAAGGAGGAGGTTGGGCTTCTAGTTGGCCCATCTGTGCCTGACTATCTGATGTTTGTTGAGAAATACAAGAAAGACAACGCAACACTGGAAAATGCTAAAAATCTGAAGACATGTGTTGACAACAAGCTGACAGAGGAAGACAAGGAGAATGTACTCAGTTTGCTGGTGAGTTCTCTTGGGTCTGTCCCGGGAGCTGCCCTGCTCACCCCAGTTAGAGATGGAGCCTGGGCTCCTTCCCACCTCTGCAACTTCTGTGTGCATAAAGAAAGTTGGCTCTCCTAACTGCTGGTTTCAGGAGGATGGGGCAGGAAGGGACACTCAGGCAGCCTGAGCTAGGCCTGGCTGTTCACTCGGCCCAGCCAGACTAGACCCTGAGGATCCCTGTCCCCCTGATACCACTTGGCCTCCTGCAGCCTCTGGCCCAGCCTTCTGGGTGCAGCCCAGGGCCCGGAACCTTTTCTCCAGCCTGGGTCTTTTATCCTAACTTGTCAAGTCTACCACCGCATTCCCAAACACTCATTTTTTTCTTGAACTCTGGATCTCCAAGGCCACTCTGTGGAATCCAGGCCTAGGTGACTCAGGTGCAGCATGTAATTGAGTCCCCTCTTGTCCCTAGAACTAGTAGCATCAGTCACCACCTCAGCTGCTTGTGTCTGAGGGTCATCATGTGACAGGAATCAGTTCACTTGTGGGGTCACACCTGCCTGCAGGCTCTCCTGAGCCACTCCAGGTCCTGCCCAGATGTCTCTCCATTCTGTCCCTCATGTGCCCATGGTGACCTGAGTGCAGGTGGCTCTTTCCGTCAGGCTAAATTGGAGGCTGTTCACAACCCTGCTGTGGTTTGAGGGAGACAGGATGGAGAGGTGGCTCCCTGATCCTAGTCAGGCCCAGGAGCTCTGGCACACAGGTACAGGTCCCTCCCTAGAGGTGTCCTGTGTATGATCAGAGACATCTCCTTCACCTCTGATGGCTCACTGGCTTTCTCTTTGCAGGCTAAAATAGATGCTAACAAATACTGTTGATGAGTCCATCTGTGCCAGAAGACTCAAGGAAGCCACTTGCCTGCTCACCTGCATAGATGCAGCAAGCCCTACCCTACCCTCCAGGTGTCTAAACCCGGATTCCAACAATAAAAGCCTTGCAATTCACAGGGGAGCCTGACTGTTTGGATTTGAGATGGGGCATTGATTAGGTTGGCGGATATGGGGGGAAAAACCAGTGGACATTGACCCATCACTGCTCAATTGCAACAATGACAAAATGCCCTGGCAGCATGCATTAGGCATGCCAGGAGACCACAGTCACTGCAGCCAGAGTGTCTGTGGGACAGGTCCATAGGGCACACACATGACCTCCCCAACTGAACTCCCAGGAGCATGAACAGTGAAGGACAGGGAGGCCCCGTGTGCGTTGAGGAAGTCAGAGCTTCTGGACAACAAAATCTGTCCTTTCTGCCCCCTGAAGGGGCCATGGTCCAGTTGTAGAGAGTACTTGTGTCACAGGGCTCTCTGGACCTCTGTGTTCTGAACACAGATGGGTGTGGACAGCAGGCTCAGGCTTCTGGGGACATGACTTCTTTGTTATTACATTTGTTTAGGATGTGTGTGTATGTTTCTCTCTGTGTGTCTCTGTCTCTGTCTCTTTGTCTCCCCCCACCTGTGTGTGTGTGTGTGTGTGTGTGTGTGTGTGTGTGTGTGGAGGTCAAAGGTGCTATGTAGCATTTCTCCTAATTGGTTTTAATAATAAAAACCCGGAGCGAGATGTCAGATAATTGGTAAACTTTGAGACAGAAGAGAATAAAGGAGCCAACACTATAGGGACTTCTAACCTATACCAAATGCTCAGATGGAAGTGTGGGGGAGGTTCCATGTTCACAAATCCTCCAAATGAAGATGCCTAGAGTCTGCCTCCTCCAGCCTTATGCTCCTGTCTCCACCAGAGGTGTGAGCCACAGGCACCCAGCTCTTATGTCTTTCAGACTGGTTGAATTTCCTGTACCCCAGTGTGGTGTTGAACTCCTGGTCTTCCTGCTTCCTCCTCCCAACTGCTTGGGTTGAAGGCCATGCCCTGGCCTCTATGGTTAACTAGTGTCTACATCCACCCCTGATCTTAAGACAAGCAGTATTTGTTAGAACACAAACAAAAATTTGCATTTCCCCCTTTTGTTCTAAAATTCAAAAAGCTTATAATTAATATAAGAAAAACTATATAGAAAAACTATAATAACTATATACAAAATATCCAGGCAACAAATACATCAACAGTCCGTAAATATTTTACAAATTCACAAGAATTAATCCAGTATCTCTCCTGTTTTGGTGGTTCCACAAGGTTGTACCTAATTCACTTTCTATTCCATCTTCCATTACCAAAAGTGTCTTTGTAAGTCCTTCAACCTTGTACAATTTTCATTTCTTTAGTGAATTTCTTTACTGAATCTGCTTCAAGGTAAGTTATAAGAATAAAGTCTTCAACTCCACCAGAGAACTGAGAAAGAAATAATGTTATCTGATTAAATAGGGTGTGCAAGCAAGGACTTCCCCAAAATGTGACTAATGACAGACACAGCTGGCTTCCTGGGCAGTCACCTAAGTTTCCTCTGAAATATTGGGCATCCATCTTCAGCCTGCAGGCCTAGCAGATCTGACAGACTTTTTCATAAAGCAGGATAGTCTCATGATTTGCCTTACCTTGTCTTGGCAAAGTTCGTAAGTCACTCTTTTTTCTGTGCTGCTTGTCCAATTTGGGCAGCATACTGTCAGCAGTCAAGGCAAAAGCAATTTCTGCCCAGTGGCTAACACTTACCACAAAGATAGTAAACTCAGTGTGGGGTTACTTCACTGCCCATCATCTTCTCTAAAGGAGATTGTTAAAACATCTCAAATGCAATAATCTGCAGAACTTGAAGTGTATGACGGCCTCCTGTCTCCCACAAATTTATCCATTTGATCTTTAAAACATAACTTCCTAGAACAATTAGAAAATTCATCAACTATACTAAAAAATCACACTGCTCTGGAGGACAGAATGGCTTTGGAGGAAGAACTGAAAGTTCCAGAAAGAAAGAGAAAATGTATATTTTGCAAGACTTCTATAATGATTAAATATCAAAGCTATTAGTAGAAATAAATAACCTTATAATTAAGGGATATTTGGTCACATGTGTGGATGTGACTTTTATCACTCCAAAATCTTGGCTCTGTATTGGCCTTTTGAGGAAGCAGATGTTCAATTCTTAGGGACTAGAAACCTATTTCTCGTAAAACAAAGCAAGAGGTGGGTTGAATGCATAGGTTCAGAAGGACACAGAGCAAGGCTGAGGTCATAGGTGTCATATAGATCAGTGAATCTGTCAGTCACGATCTTTGCAGCAGTGGAAACCCAGATAAACACTCCTGCAGTCTCAGACACCCACCTTAGACCATCTCATGTTGCACAAAACAGGCCACAACAACAGGACCAACAGCCCTACTGTTGAAATGGTTAACTGACAATCCCCGCTAGGTTGGCCAATGGCATATGACTTCAGAGAAACTATAGGCCTTAGAACTGCTGGGTCAGGAAAAGCTAAATGCTGGACATATTGAAGAATCCACCAGCCCTTGGAATCTCCTGTATTTATTTTTAAAAAGAAATCTGGAAAATGGAGAATGCTGACAGACCTGAGATGCATAAGTAAAGTAATTCAGCTGATGGGCTGTCTTCAGCCTGGAGTGTCCTTGCAGTCTCTGTTACCTACAGAATGGCCTATCACAGATACTGACTAAAACACTGTTTCCTCACTATACCTTTACTTGAAAAAGATAGAGAAAATGGTGACTTCATGGTGCCTTCACATACTTCTCAGGTGTTCAAGAGATATGAAGGCCTTCCCACAGGAAATGTTGACAAGCTCCCCCCTGACCCGATATTTTATGAAAAAATATTGAAAAGAATTACTGTACAGCATCCACACTCTATGATTTACCATTATGTGTATAATTATGTATATAATTTACCATTATATACCACTGATATTGTATTGAGTGATTTAAAGCCAAACACTTGGAAAAAATATTCAAAGAAGTAAAGAAAGTTTTACCTCTGTGGGGATTACAAACTGCCCCCTAAAAAACAGAGGGGAGATGTATGAATTCCTTGGAATATAAAATAGGTCTACAGAAAATTATAGCACACAAAGGGGAATCAGGAGAATTCAGTTACAGACTCTTAATGGTTTTCAGAAATTCCTTGAGAGATTTCCCTCTACAGACCACGATTGGAGTAGAAGGACATGAATTGAAAGTTTTGAACAAGACACTAAAAGGGGATGAGGACTTGAATCGTACAAAAGAATTCCCAGCTGAAGCTGAAAAAGTACTGGCTCTGGTGGGAAGAAGACGCTGGAGGCCCATGTGGACCGTGAGGATGCAAAGCTTACCTGCAATCTGGTTATGCTACCCTCTAGGAAACGCCCTTCAGGGATTGATGCAGAGGGAAGATATTAGATTGGAGTGGATATTTCTACCACAGATCTGAAAGAAGAAAGACACACGTAGAAAAGATTTCTCATTTAATTTTTAAGGGAAAACTGAGACATTGTCAACTGACAGGAATCGACACAGCAGAAATTACAGTCCCTTTAACTAATGAGGGAATTTCTTCTTTATGGAAAGATAATGAACAGTGGCAAAGACCATGCAGCTCGTTTTCTGGAATGATGAATAACAGTTACAGCAAAAGTGAGACTATAAAATTCATGAAAGGATCTTTTCCCATTCTGTGGGTGGTCGTTTTGTTTACTGACTTTGTCCTGTGCCTTACAGAAGCTTCTCAGTTTCAGGAGGTCCCATTTATTGATTGCAGACCTCAGTGTCTGTGCTTCTGGAGTGATGTTCAGGAATCATTCTCCTGGGATTTTGATGGGGATTGCGTTGAATCTGTAGATTGCTTTTGGTAGTATTGCCATTTTTACTATGTTAATTCTGCCTATCCAAGAGCATGGTTCTGACAATCCAGGCAATGGAGGAGAGGATAACCTAAAAGCCCTTCCCCTAAAATGAGATTGATGACTACTCTTTATGCCATCCTAGAGCCCTCATCCAGTGGCTGATGGAAGCGGAGACAGACATCCACAGATATACACTGTGCTGAAATCTGGAACCTAGTTGAAGAGAGGGAGGAATGAAGAACGAAGGGGTCAGTACCAGGTTGGAGAAACCCACAGAAACAGTTGGCCTGAAAAAGGGAAAGCATGTCGACCCCAGATGCTCTTTGGGAGGCCAGTACGGGACTAATCCAGCCCCCTGATCATGGATGCCAATGGGGAGGCTCCTGCACTCCTGGGAGCCTCCGGAGGTGGACTCGCTTTTTGCCCTGGTGTGTGGGGGACTTCGAGAGCCCATCCCACTTGAAGGGATGCACTCTGTCTCTGAACACATGGGGAGGGACCCAGACCCAGCACAGGAAGATTTGGTGGACTAGGTGGAGCCCCGGTTGGGGGCCCTACCCTGCCTGGGGAGTGGTGGGGGGTAGGTTGGAGGTGGGGGAGAAGGAATGGGGGTAAGGGGAGGGAGAGGGAGAGGGAGAGGGGAATTACATGTGAAACAAGCCTGTTCCCTAACTTGAATTAATAATAATAAAAAGAGAGAAAAAAAATTCATGAAAGGAACTATTTGGGTCCTTCCGTGAATTGTAAGGAAAACACCAATATCTGGAGTCCCTATGTTCTATACTGATGCCAACAAGTCAGGTAAGGGAGAATAAAACTAGAAAATATGAGGACAGTGGTTCAAATCCCATATAACTCTTCAAAGGTTAGAATGGTCTGCCATTGTCACTGTATGAATGGAATTTACATAACCCTTCAATATAGTTACTGACTATCAATACACACAGGGATTTGGCTTACATATTGAAACTTGAATTTATTCCTGATGAAACAGAATTAACTTTCTTTTTATACAATCAGAGGAAACAATCAGGAATAGAATAACCTATATTTGTGACCCACATCTGATCCCATACAGGTCTGCCAGGTTCTCTAGGACAATGTAATGATGAAATTGATCAATTATTAATAGGAAGTAAGAAGGAAGCCTCATAACTTCATAAAAATATGCCATCTCAATAGCAAAGGTTTAAAAAACTATCTTTCCATCACTTAGCAATGACCAAGGAAATGGTAACACATGTCTTAATTGTTCCTTCTATAGCCAGTCATTTACCTGCTGGAAGTAACCCTAAACGTATGCAATGAAATTGAACTTGGCAAATTCAACAGACACAGTTTCAGGTTTCAATGGGCAACTGCTTTGACCTCTGAAAGGGATAAATCTGTAATTATTACATACCTATGAGAAGTAATGGCCATCGTGGGAATACCTGCACATATAAAACTGACAATGCTCCAGCACGTGTCTCTAGTTTGAATAGTATAACACAAAGCCTATTACAGGTAAACCACAGAATTCTACAGGACAAACAGTTGTTGAGGGATCTAATTGCACTTTAAAACAAATGTGTTATAAACAGGAAGGGCGGTCAAGACCACCAAAGAGAGATGGCTTTTCTTAATGCTAATGAGAAAGGAACAGCAGCTGCGGAGAGACATTGGACAATGGGAAAAACCTCTGAGCTAAATCAGCTGGTGACTGCAAGGATGTGTTGACCTCAGAATGGAGACCAGCCTATGTGCTGCATTGGGGAAGGCCTTTTGCTTCTGATTCCACAGGAGAAGAAAAGCTATGGATACCATCAAAATGATTCAAGATTCAGTTTGAACAGGAGAAACCTCTTGGATAAAGGGAAATGGTAGCTCATCCACCGAAGTGATAATCCCACAAATTGTAAGGAAACCTCACAATGTTCGTGGCAGGGTGCTGTTCTTGTCTTTGCAGCAAAATAGAAAGACCCATCTTTAAGAATTCAAAACACTGTGGACATCTAGATGCCTAGAAAAGAAGTGATAGCTATCCAGAAAATATCATCAAGCAAAGAAATTCTGACCTATGATACCAATATTCTCTGTGAGGTAAAATCTCACTACCTCATCATCTGCATCTCCTTACTTCTCAGTGGATGGCTAATCCTGACCCACGTAATTTAAACCTGGCTTTGGATTTGGACTGTGGCTCTCTCCTTCTCTACATCCAAGCATGTTGTTAAGAGAAAAATTCAGAATGTCTGCCTCATATCCATAGAGCCACCTGGTATGGATAGAAGAAAAGCTAAAATTTAGGGACTGTGATGGTCATAACTCTTTTTCTCACCAGAATTCTAGTTCTCCCCATACTTATTTTCCTGTTTTCAGTACCTTTCTTTGGATGTATATCTATAAAATTTTAAACTCTTCCTTTTGTTATTAATGACATTTAAGTTTTCCACATTGAACAATACATTTTGCTAACTGCAGTCTCTGAAGTCTCCAAAAGGAGATGGGGTCACACAATAACAATTCCATCTGATACATTATGATGGCTTAGAGCTGATAAACACAACTCAAACCTGTGATAACGTTAGATTTGGGGAAATTCAAGGAAGCTGTAGTCTCCTATGGCATCCATTCACCAATTGTAAAGCAGATGATAAACACAAGGTCTGTGTGTAATAGGGTTATCCCTGTAGATTGGATAGATGTGATTAAAGCTGTCCTAGAGACTGGACCATAATTACACTGGACTTCCTGGTTTCTAGAAGGGACTACGTATATTGAACAAAAGTCTAAAGCTTGAGGGAGAGATATCTCCCAAGATTAAATTCTTTTTTTCCTTTTATTTTATTTTATTTTTATTATTAATTCAAGTTAGGGAACAGGCTTGTTTCATATGTAATTCCCCTCTCCCTCTCCCTCTCCCTCCCCTTACCCCCATTCCTTCTCCCCCACCTCCACCTACCCCCCACCACTCCCCAGGCAGGGTAGGGCCCCCAACCGGGGCTCCACCAAGTCCACCAAATCTTTCTGTGCTGGGCCTGGGACCCTCCCCATGTGTTCAGAGACAGAGTGCATCCCTTCAAGTGGGATGGGCTCTCGAAGTCCCCCACATACACCAGGGCAAAAAGCCATTCCCCCCTCCGGAGGCTCCCAGGAGTGCAGGGGCCTCCCCATTGGCATCCATGATTGGGGGGATGGATTAGTCCCGTACTGGCCTCCCAAAGAGCATCTGGGGTCGACATGCTTTCCCTTTTTCAGGCCAACTGTTTCTGTGGGTTTCTCCAACCTGGTACAGACCCCTTCGTTCTTCATTCCTCCCTCTCTTCAACTAGGTTCCAGATTTCAGCTCAGTGTATTTCTGTGGATGTCTCTGCTTCCATCAGCCACTGGATGAGGACTCTAGGATAGCATAGAGAGTAGTCATCAGTCTCATTCTAGGGGAAGGGCTTCTAGGCCATCCTCTCCTCCACTGCCCGGACTGTCAGATCGTGTCATCCTTGTAGGTCTCTGGAGATCTCCCTATTTCCAGATCTCTTCTCGGACCTATAGTGGCTCCCTCTGATATGGTATCTCTCATCCTGCTTTCTCTTCTCTATTCTTCCCTCAACTCAATATCTCTGCTCCTCCATTTCTTCTCCTCTCCTCTTCTTCTTGTGCTCTTATTGTGGCAGGACCCACTCCTCTACCCTCATGCTCTCAGTTAGCTCGGGAGTTTATGCTACTTCCCATTCCTGGGGTCCATTTATCCCTTAGAGTCATTCATGATTTCTAGTTTCTTTGGGGAAGAGGATTATAGGCTGGTAAACCTTTGCTCTATGTCTAAAAATCATATATGAGTGAGTACACACCATGTTTGTCTTTTTGTGATTGGGTTACCTCACTCAGGATGGTTTCTTCTAGTTCCATCCATTTGCCTGCGAATTTCAAGATTCCATTGCATTTTTCTGCTGAGTAGTACTCCATTGTATAAATGTACCACATTTTCTCTTTCCATTCTTCAGTTGAGGGGCATCTAGGTTGCTTCCAGGTTCTGGCTATTACAAACAATGCTGCTATGAACATGGTTGAACATATGTCCTTGTTGTCTGGACATGCAGTATTTGGGTATATACCCAAGAGAGGAATGGCTGGATCTTGAGGTAGATTAATTCCCATTTTTCTGAGCAACCGCCATACTGATTTCCAGAGTGATCTTACAAGTTCACACTCCCACCAGCAATGGAGGAGTGTTCCTTCTTCTCCACATCCTCTCCAGCATAGGTTGTCATTGGTATTTTTGATTTTAGCCATTCTGACAGGTGTGAGGTGGTATCTCAGAGTTGTTTTGAGTTGCATTTCTCTGATGGCCAAGGATTTTGAGCACTTTCTTAAGTGTCTTTCAGCCATTTCAGATTCCTCTGTTGAAAAATCTCTGTTTAGTTCTGCACCCCACTTTTTAATTTCATTGTATGGTGTTTTGGTGGCTAGCTTCTTGAGCTCCTTGTATATTTTGGAAATCAGTCCTCTGTCAGATGTGGGGCTGGTGAAGATCTTTTCCCATTCTGTGGGTGGTCGTTTTGTCTTACTGACTGTGTCCTTTGCCTTACAGAAGCTTCTCAGTTTCAGGAGGTCCCATTTATTGATTGCAGACCTCAGTGTCTGTGCTTCTGGCGTGATGTTCAGGAATCGTTCTCCTGTGCCAATTTGTTCAAGGGTTATTCCCACTTTCTCTTCTAGAAGATTCAGTGTGGCTGGATTTATGGAGAGATCTTTGATCCATTTGCACTTAAGTTTCGTGCATGGTGACAGGTATGGATCAATCTGCAATTTTCTGCATGTCCGAATCCAATTGTGCCAGCACCATTTGTTGAAGATGCTATCTTTTTTCCATTGTATGGATTTAGCACCTTTGTCAAAAATAAGGTGTTCGTAGGTGAGTGGGTTAATATCTGGGTCTTCAATTCGATTCCATTGGTCTATCTGTCTATTCTTGTGCCAATACCAAGCTGTTTTCAGAACTATGGCTCTATAGTAGAGCTTGAAGTCAGGGATGGTGATGCCTCCAGAAGATCTTTTATTGTAAAGAGTTGTTTTGGCTATCCTGGGTTTTTTATTTTTCCATATAAAGTTGAGTATTGTTCTTTCAATGTCTGTGAAAAACTGTGTTGGGATTTTGATGGGGATTGTGTTGAATCTGTAGATTGCTTTTGGTAGGATTGCCATTTTTACTATGTTAATTCTGCCTATCCAAGAGCATGGGAGATCTTTCCACTTTCTGGTATCTTCTTTAATCTCTTTCTTTAAAGTCTCAAAGTTCTTATTGTACAGATCTTTCACTTTTTGGTTAGTGTTACCCCCAGATATTTTATGTTGCTTGTGGATATTGTGAAAGGTGATGTTTCCATGATTTCTTTCTCATTGAGTTTATCATCTGTATACAGTAGGGCTACAGATTTTTTTGAGTTAATTTTGTATCCTGCTACCTTGCTGAAGGTGTTTATCAGCTGTAGGAGTTTCCTGGTAGAGTTTTTTGGGTCACTTATGTAGACTATCACGTCATCTGCAAATAGTGAAAGTTTGACTTCGTCCTTTCCAATTTGTATCCCTTTGATCCCCTGTTCTTGTCTTATTGCTCTAGCTAGAACTTCAAGTACAATATTGAAGAGGTATGGAGAGAGTGGACAGCCTTGTCTTGTTCCTGATTTTAGAGGAAAAGCTTCGAGTTTCTCTCCATTTATTTTGATGTTGGCTATTGGTTTGGTGTATATCGCATTTATCATGTTTAGATATGTTCCTGTTATCCCTGTTCTCTCCAAGATCTTTATCATGAAGGGATGTTGGATTTTGTCAAAGGCCTTTTCAGCATCTAGTGAGATGATCATGTGGTTTTTCTTTTTCAGTTTGTTTATATGGTGGATTACATTGATGGATTTTCATATGTTGAACCATCCTTGCATCCCTGGGATGAAGCCTACTTGATCGTGGTGGATGATTTTTCTGATATGTTCTTGGATTCGATTCGCCAATATTTTATTGAGTATTTTAGCATCAATGTTCATGAGGGATATAGGTCTGTAGTTCTCTTTCTTAGTCTTATCTTTGTGTGGCTTGGGTTATCAAAGTGATTGTAGCCTTGTAGAAAGAGTTTGGCAATATCCCATCAGCTTCTATTGTGCGGAACAGTTTGAGGAGTACTGGAATTAGCTCTTGTTTGAATTTCTGGTAGAATTCTGCAGTGAAGCCATCTGGCCCTGTCTTTTTTTGGTTGGGAGGCTTTTGATTACTGCTTCTATTTCATTAGGGGTTATAGGTCGATCTAAACTGTTTATCTGATCTTGATTTAATTTTGGTAAGTGATATTTATCCAGAAAGCTGTCCATTTCCTTTAGATTTTCCAATTTTGTGGAATACAGTTTTTCAAAGTATGACCTAAAGATTCTCTGGATTTCCTCAGTGTCCGTTGTTATATCCCCCTTTTCATTTCTGATTTTGTTAATTAGCATGCTCTCTCTCTGCCTTTTGATTAGTTTGGCTAGAGGTTTGTCTATCTTGTTGATCTTCTCAAAGAACCAACTCTTTGTTTCATTGATTCTTTGTAATGTTTTCCTAGTTTCTACTTTGTTTATTTCGGCTCTCAGGTTGATTATTTCCTGGCGTCTACTCCTCCTTGGTGTGTTTGCTTCTTTTTGTTCTAAAGCTTTCAGTTGTGCTGTCAATTCTCTAATGTGACTTCCTCCAGTTTCTTCATGTGGGCACTTAGTGCTATGAACTTCCCTCTTAGCACTGCTTTCAGGGTGTCCCATAAGTTCGGGTATGTTGTGTCTACATTCTCATTAAATTCTAGGAAGTCTTTAATTTCTTTTTTTATTTCTTCCTCAACCCAGGAATGGTGCAATTGGGTGTTATTCATTTTCCACGCAAATGTAGGTTTTCTGCAATTCGTAATGCTGTTGAATTCCAGCTTTAATGCATGGTGGTCTGATAAGATACAGGGGGTTATTTCAATACTTTTGTAACTGTGGAGGTTTTCTTTGCTGCCAACTATGTGGTCAATTTTTGAGAAGGTTCCATGTGGCGCTGAGAAGAAGGTATATTCTTTTGTGTTTGGATGGAATGTTCTATAGATATCTGTTAAACCCAGTTGGGTCATAACTTCTTTCAGATCCTTTGTTTCTTTGTTAAGTTTCTGTCTAGTAGTCCTGTCTAGTGGTGTAAGGGGGGTGTTGAAGTCTTCTACTATAAGTGTGTGTGGTTTTATGTGTGGTTTGAGCTTTAGTAATGTTTCTTTCACAAATGTGGGTGCGTTCATATTTGGAGCATAGATGTTCAGGATTGAGACTTCATCTTGATTGACTTTTCCTGTGATGAGTATGAAATGCCCTTCTTCATCTCTTTTGATTGCTTTTAGTTTAAAGTCCAATTTGTTAGATATTATGATTGCTACACCGGCTTGTTTCTTGAGGCCATTTGATTGGAAAATCTTTTCCCATCCTTTTACTCTGAGGTAACGCCTGTCTTTGAAGTTGAGGTGTGTTTCTTGTAAACAGCAGAAGGATGGATTCTGTCTTCGTATCCATTCTGTTAGCCTATATCTTTTTATGGGTAAATTAAGACCATTGACATTTAGGGATATTAATGTCCATTGTTCGTTGGTTCTGGTTTGTTTTGGATTTATTGTTGGTGGTGTCATTGTGTATGGATTTTGCCCTCCTGCTTCTTTTTGTGTTTGGCAAAAATTAGATTATCTATTGCCTGTGTTCTTGTGCATGTAGTTATGTTCCTTGGGTTGGAGTTTTCCTTCCAGAACCTTCTGTAGTGCTGGATTTGTGGATATGTATTGTTTAAATCTGTTTTTGTCATGGAATATCTTGTTTTCTCCATCTATAATGATTGAAAGTTTTGCTGGGTACAGTAGTCTGGGTTGACATCCATGCTCCCTTAGTGCTTGTAGGGTATCTATCCAAGACCTTCTGGCTTTCAGAGTTTCCATTGAGAAGTCAGGTGTGATTCTAATTGGTTTGCCTTTATATGTTACTTGGCCTTTTTCCTTTGCAGCTCTTAATATTTTCTCTTTATTCTGTAGATTTGGAGTTTTGATTATTATGTGTCGGGGGGACTTCTTTTTGTGGTCCAGTCTGTTTGGTGTCCTATAAGCTTCTTGTACTTTCATAGGCATATCTTTCTGTAGGTTGGGGAAGTTTTCTTCTATGATTTTGTTGAATATGTTTTCTGTACCTTTGAGCAGTGTTTCTTCACCTTCTTCTACACCTATTATTCTTAGGTTTGGTCTTTTCACGGTGTCCCATATTTCCTGGATATTTTGTGTTAGGGATTTGTTGGACTTGAGGTTTTCTTTGGTTGATGAATGTATATCCTCTAGCGAGTCTTCAATAGCTGAGATTCTCTCTTCTGTCTCTTGGATTCTATTAGTTAAACTCACGTCTTTAGTTCCTGATCATTTATCCAGTCTTTCCTTTTCCAGCATCGCCTCATTCTGTGTTTGTTTTATTGTGTCTAATTCAGCTTTCATGCTTTGAACTGTTTCAAGAGCTTCCTTCACTTGTTTGGTTGTTTTATCTTGGGTTTCTTTAGCTTCTTTAAGAGATTTGTTTATTTCTTGAATTTTTTGGTTTGTCTTTTCCTCTATTTCCTGTAATTTTTGCTTGCTTTTTCTTCTATTTCTTTAAGGGATTTTCTTGTTTCCTCTTTGAAGGTCTCTATCATCTTGCTGAGATAATTTTTGAGGTCCATCTCATCTTCATGCACTATGTTGGGCTTTTCAGGTCTTGCTGGAGTGGGGTCCCTAGATTCTGGTGGTGTCATATTGGTCTTTTTGTTGTTGAGCGAGTTCTTATTCTGTCTTCTTCCTATATCTTTTTCCAGTGAGTGCAGATAGGATCTCTCTATCTCCTCTTGTTACTCTGTAGTGTGTGTGGGCCAGGAATTCAATGTCCGAAGCTCTGGATGGTCTTGCCTCTCTTCGTAGTCTCCTCACTCTGAAGGAGTTAGGCCTCCATAGGGATCCTCCTGGTCTGGTGTCCCGCGCGCTATATGTTCTCGCCGGCAAGAACAACACACACAGGACACTCGGATCCTTCTGCAGAAAAGCTTTAATGCATCTTGAGAGGGGAGAGCATAAGCTTACCAGAGCGGAGACCCTGAACCAAGAAACCCATCCCTTAATAAAGGCTGGCAAGCAGCCGCCTGGGACGTGTTACCCTATGAATGGCTTCAGCTCCTCAGGCCAAATGAGCCACGGGATAGGCAGAGATCAAAGGAATGGAAATTACCCAGCGCCTGTGAAGTAATTTACATTTTGGTGTCTGCAGGCACCATCATTGTAATGGAGAATGCAGGAACGGCTCCCTACATATCCCCCTTTTTTTATTAATTAATGATTTATAAGCAAATAGGTCACCCATATGTTGAGGGATAGAGGCAGAGGTTGTACCTTCCCAAATCAAACATTAAGACTGTGTACAAGAGTCGCCATCAGGCTGTTAGCTTGACCCGAAGCGCTCTCGACCTGTCCTCTGCCGTTTTTCTGGGAAAGGGAGTCTCGGGGCAGGCAACCCTTATGCAGGACAACATGCCTCCCAGAGAAGCCTGCATACTAGGCAACTCTGTGCGATGCCTTTGCTCAACACCCTCATGGGCTGCTCAAACCAGACACTCTACCCTGTGCAATGAGCCTAGGCTCCGGGTGTGCAAGAGCTGTCTGGCCGGCGGCCTATTGCTTAAGCATAGTTAGCCAAATAAGCGCTTGGGCGATAACCATCTTGCCTCTCTTAGTTTTGAGCCTTGAGCTTACATACCAGCCAGAGAAGTAACACCAATCTGCAAACGGCTGCATCAAACAATCCCACCCCCACCCCTTAAGCGATACAATCTCTCCGTCAAGGACAGGAGTTAATCTGGATAACGATAGCGGCTCTCAACTCCCGGGGAGAGGGTGGAGTTCCGACTTTTGAGGGTCCGGAGGGGCTCTTCGGGTGAGTCTTTTTGGGATCCACAGGGGATTCTCTTCATCCTGTGGAAAAACACATATCGCTCCCCTGGATCTTATGAGAATAGGATCCGGGCCTCTCCAAAGACCAGTTAAGATATCTTTTTATTTTACCATTTCCTTGGCCTTTTAGGTTTTGAGGTGAGACGCTTGGCCGCGGTATGGCCCCCAGCGTCAATGTTTATAGCTTTAAAGCCATAGGCATTCCAGGCCTTTAAGAGGTGTTGAATAACATGCATGGCCTTTTCCCCTATCAAAGACTGGGAAAGCCATCTGTAATTTCCTCCGCTCCTCTAATGGTAAGAAGGATCGGTACCAAATAATGGGGGTGTTGATGGAAGTACACCCGCTGGATTAACAGGCGATGGCCTCATATTTGCTTTCACTTTGGCAGCTGATATCTATCGGGGTGGTATCTGTCCTCTTTATATCGTCTGCTCCTCCTCTAAGCCTGCCCTCCTGTTAGCAGTCAGTGGGTCTGAGCTGCCTCTACTCATTCTCTTAGTCATGTAGGGCAGAGGCTAGGTTTTGAGTCTTTATTTCTCTTAAATTTACCGGGGTGTGACCGGTTATCTCCTATTTTTTCTCCCTCCTTTTTTGTTTCTTTTTTACCTAGCTGAGCTGTTTCCTCTAAAACTTTATCTCTTGAGCTTTCAGAGTCATCAGAGCTATCAAGATTTAAAGCTTTAAACTTATTTACAGAATCATCTAACAAATTATTCACTCCCTTGTCATTAGACATCCCAGGAGGTCCTTTTTCCTTACACACGCCCTTGTCAGTAGACATCCCGGGAGGTCCTTTTTCCTTATATTTTATTGTTGGGCGCGCCCCATCTCTCACCACATTCGGTTTCTGACATGTAATTCTGGACTTCTTTAAGATTGCTACAACAGTGAGAAAGGTCAAAATAGCTCCTAGTAAAAGTATAGAAGCCTCTATATTAACCTCTCAAAATAGCAACATTCCCAAGCCAAAGTCCAGAAAAAACATACCTCTCCGAATTTACCACCCTGCAGTTCTGAATCCGCCCTGTTAGAGGGGTCTCCGCAATGCCGGTGATGTTAACAAAGTTCCCGGGTTTCGGCACCAGATGTCCCGCGCGCTATATGTTCTCACCGGCAAGAACAACACACACAGGACACTCGGATCCTTCTGCAGAAAAGCTTTAATGCATCTTGAGAGGGGAGAGCATAAGCTTACCAGAGCGGAGACCCTGAACCAAGAAACCCATCCCTTAATAAAGGCTGGCAAGCTGCCGCCTGGGACGTGTTACCCTATGAATGGCTTCAGCTCCTCAGGCCAAATGAGCCACGGGATAGGCAGAGATCAAAGGAATGGAAAATACCCAGCGCCTGTGAAGTAATTTACATTTTGGTGTCTGCAGGCACCATCATTGTAATGGATAATGCAGGAACTCACCTCCCTTACAGTTCTTCCTGTTGGCTGTGATGAGTCGGTGGAAGGGGAAGGAAGAGTGTCCTGTACCCAGATTCAGGGAGCTGCTCCCTGCCTGGGCGTGTCTGTTTCAAGCAGGGACAAGCCTGGAGGGATCTGGGTGAATGGCGTTTAGGACAGAAGTTGGGTAAAAGCAGGGGATCGCTCACCTGGTCTGGTCTGTGATCCCAAGATTAAATTCTTGGAGAAGGATATTTTGCTTCTTTAGAAAGGCAAGGTCAATATGATGATAATCTCTTGGGTTTGATCCATGCAGCAGCTTTCAATGCTTGGGACAGAATTGGAGAAGCAGGAAAGAAAACTGAATCATTTACAAAAGTCATACAGGGCCCAAAGGAAGCATTCATAGACATCTTACAAAGACTGTTATTAGCATCAATAGAATGCTAACAGATCACACGACTTTAATCCCAGCACTAGAGGGGTAAGAAAAGATAGAAGCAGGGTCTTCACTATTCAGTATCAGGCATTCATTGTGCAGCCACCCTGAAGATAGGAGGAGGCATTCATTCTCCAGGCTCACTGAGGAAAGCTCCCGGTTCAGAACTTTCAGACTGAGGTAGAGGGAAGAAAGTAATGGCCAGTTGGTTTGCTTTTCTGATATCCAGCTTGATATTTGAACCCTATTATCAGTCTCTGGGTGTTTTCTTTATTTGTTTCACACCTGGCTAGGGACTAGTTACAAAAGTTACAGTTAATCCTCTTTTTTGTTTTCTTGAGGGGGCGGGCGGGGGGGAAAAACAACTTAACCATCATTATTTAGCTTTTTTTTTTTTTTTTTTTTTTTTTTTTTTTTTCAGAATCCCATAGAGAAACCATAGCCCCCAAGAGAGCTAGAAGCAATTCTAAGAAAACAACACCCCCCCCTCCTAACAGTTGGGTTTAAGGTTTTTTGGGTGTTTTTTTTTCATGGTTATGGTTAATTCTCACCTTTTAAGTCTTGGTTATAACTTCTAATAGGATTGCGATGGAATAACGAAGTTTAGACTCAATAATTGGGGGAATTGATAGCATATGATTGCTGGTAGATTACCGTAATTTGTTGTGAACTGTTTTATAAACTATTAGTTAAAGACAGTTTACATTGATATGGATGCTTGTATATTGATATATTTGTAAAGTTCTTGCACATGTGAAAATTTATATATATTTATATATATTATATATATGTATATATATATAATATCAAAGTCATTGTCTTCCTGCTGTACTCCTATTTAAAGGTTGTTTATTTTTTATCTGAAGCTTTAGTCTATACCCTGTATTTGTTACTGAGGATTTTAGGTAATAGTCATCCATACTTGTGTAACCTGGCTATGTTAGTTAGGCTCTCTAGATGCACAGAGTTATATTCGGCGTAGATAATTGATCTTCAAACACTTCTCTTCCCCAGCCCTAACTCTGGGGAGGTTCTGTTTTTGACAAGTGATTACTGACCAAATGGAAAGCATTTATTAGTCATATAAGTTAGGTTACATTGCCTGGTCACACTGTTTGATGAACTATCACCTGTTCTAATTAAGAGACCTGTGTTGTTCAAATCCAACCTTTATCAAATTTGATGGTAGCCATAGCTTTTTTTTCTCCTTGGATACAAAAGCAAAACACCTTCCCCAAGTTCACACATCTTCTGGTTTCAATTCTGAGGTCAACACATCTTTAAAGTATACTGGCTGATTTAATTCCCTAGCATTTTCTATTATCCAATGTCTCTCTGCATCTGTCTTTCTTTCTCACTGGCAATTAGAAAATTTGAATTTAATAGAGCATTATGCAATCTATTTCTTGGGGTCTTTATTCCCCCTTCCTGTTCATTTAGCATATCCTTTAGTACTTCATTTTGATTCT
>NW_023277178.1:0-24180 GCF_003668045.3 Cricetulus griseus | reverse complement strand
TATCTGAAGTTAGAGGAAAGTCAGAATACTTGTTTCTGTCTCATGCTTAAGCACACTGAAGCCTGTTCTACCACTTATATTGAGCAACAAGCTATTATTTATGGTAAGAATCAGGAATTCCTGGTATCTGATTTACATAGGCCTACCTAATTGTATAAGAAACACTGAGGGCAGTCAGTCAAGAGCTTGGTTCCCAGCTGGGCATCTGTATGTTTATGAAGACCACTAAAAGCAGTATTCAATTGCCTAGTCTAATTGACCTTCTGGGAGGTTGTTCCTAAAACTCAGCATGAAATATCATAGAAAGAGTAGTCTCCAAGGGACAGCAGAAAGATGCATTGACATTTTATTCTCTTTGAATCTCAGTGGAGGGATTTTTAAAGGGAGGTATCATGAGCAGGTGGCCTTTAGAAATTGGCTTTTTATTCTTTGAGGTCCCCAAACTCATAAGATTTAGGAAGATTTGGCTAAAGCTCAGGTAAGAGTGTGAGCACTGAGGGGGGCAGGATGGATGCTAGCAGGCAGAGTGATCCTGAGTTTCTTCCTAGCACACACAAAATAAGGAATTGGGAATTGACATCGTGGCAATGACAGGAAGAAGAGGGAAGCAGATCTAAGCTGTATTCCCATGGAAGTTGTGAGGTTTTATGATTTGCTTGATATTTAAAATTGAGAAGGAGCCAATTATAAATACTATATGCCTGGATTGACCTACCATGGCCATTCTACAACAGCTAGGAAGAAGACTAGAGACTAGAGAAGAAATTAATGTTAAAAAATCAAAAATGCTAGAGAAAAACACCAGAGTCACAGTATGTTTCTTTTGAAAATAATAACCAAATGGCCAATGTTTTGAAAAAAAAGACTCAAGTTACTAGGAAAAGAAATGAGAGATGTCACTTCCAACTACATAAAACAATAAGCATCATAAAGGAATATATTAATAGTTATTGATTTGTAAATGATGAAATCCTGCAAATGTGTTTGAGCATAAAGGATACCCTAAAGTGATAAATGAAAGTCAGAAAGAGACAAAACTTACATGAGTTGATGTGTATATTGTTTTTAAAGTGTTATTTCTAGAAGACGGTTGTATAATGGTGGTTACCAAATGCTTGGGAAAGGCTATCAGGAAGGTAGATATAAGTTGGCTAGAAGGAATAAATTATAAAAGTGCTAGGCAATTAGATTTAATTTGTCATGGAAAAATGTACAACTAGAAAGATGTTTCCATAGTTCATAGCACAGCTTGCTCTAGCAGGATATCCAGAATCAATTCCCTGCACCCACATAGAGATTCAGCACTGTTTGTAATTCTGGTCTCATGGATCTAATGCTATCTCCTGGACTGCAAAAGTACCATACATGCACATAATGCCCAGAAATATTTAAAGGCATAATACCCATACACATAGAACAAATTAGTTAATAAAGAAAACTATAAAAGGGTGATTAAAATGTGTTATTACCTCAAATGTGTAAGGGACGATGTTTAATAAGTAGCTTAATTTAACACCTTACAATATTTGCACATGCTGTATATTAAGTTAAAGCCTGCCTGGTCTGCTGAGTAAGTTGAAGCTCAACTTGACCACATAAGTTAGAACCTGTCTCAAAAGCAAGAGTGTAAAAGGGCTGGGCATATAGATCAGTATTAGAGCTCTTTCCTAGTAAGGACGAGCTGTCAGCATCAGTCCTCACTCTAAGGAAGAAAAGGGGAGAAGATCTGTTGACATAAAGAAATGGGTAAAAGCATTTGACCAATAAATGTGTGGCACGTAAGTTTGAGTCCCTAAAAACAACACACAAAAAGCCTGACTGTAGTTCTAATGCCTACAACACAACTCCTCCTACTACAGGGAGCCAGCAAGAGGAAAGAGTTGGATCACGCGAGCTGGTTAGAAAGCTTGCCTGGAAGATGCACCAGAAGAACATCCAAGAGGCTCCATTTCAAATGTCCAGGAAAGTAAAGATCCATCGTCCAAGGTTGCCCTCTGACCTCCACACATGTGTCATGGTGCTTGTAGGATATAAGTGTGACAAAGAAAACATGCCCTTGCCCTGAACCACAGAAACAAGCCCCGTCAGCTAAAGCATAGCCATTGAAATAAAAAAAAAACAAAAAACAAAAAAACCTTGGCCTTAAATCAGAGTCAGTGAATTAAACCAACCATAGCCCTGAAACCAAAACAAGTGAATGAAACATACACTGACACTGAAACAAGATCCAGTGAAATAAACCCATCCTGAAACTCGAATCAAAAGGCTAAAAAGAAGCCAGTAAAAGAAAAACAAACTGTCCCTGAAAACAGATCCAAATCTGCCCTGGACCAGCTGAATATGAAACCAAACTATCTATGAGGAAGAAATCATCCAATCCCTAAGCGAAAAACAATCAATGCATGAGCATGAAATCTAGCTGCTCCGAGATTTTCCAATATCAAAAGAAATGAAATCCGACTCATTCACTCGCTGAAAATCATAGGCCTGGAAAAACTCCACCCCTAAGAAAACCCACATGAGCCCCTCCTTGTGCCTTTTCAGTTCGCAGCTATTCTCCTCCACCAAGGCAGAGGCAGCAACTCCCCTGGATTCCTCTTACCCAAACAAATCTCTTGCAAGTCCTTTGGTGAAGATATTATTTTTCCGTCATGGGGAAGAACTTTCTGCTTGAAAGCCCCCTTAGGGTAGAAGAGCAGAAGAGGCAACTGACAATATCTTGGAAATTTCTTTAGGAGAATAGAGCAGAAGTAACTACATTTTGCTGGAGCAGTTTACTACATTCATGAAGGGGTTCCCGTTAGCAGAGCAAAGCAGAAATAACACTTGCTTGGAACTGAGAAATGGCTACCTCTGCTGGGAAACTCCCTTGGGAGTGGAACAGAGCGCAGCTGTAACCACTCTCTCTCCCTCAGAGAGTGGCAGGATTCCCACATCCTCAGGGCAGACCATCTCCCACTACAACACATCTTCTGGTACTGCCTGACTTCCTGACATGTCCGGATACCATTCTACTCACAGCTGTAGCCCTTCCTTCCCCATGTAGATATTGAGTATGGTGTATGTTCACAGCAGTCAAGAGAAGAGCAGGCTAACTTATCCTGAGAAAAGTCATTGAATTGTTAATGAGAATAAAACAGAAGCTTGGTGGCATTTCTGATCAATTTACCCAACATTTAAATAATCAATACACATGCACAAAGTATGAGATCAGATTTTGAAAAAACAACAATTTCTGAATAAGATGAGGCATGTTTCCAGGTTTGAAAATTAGTTTCAGCCAGTTTGCTTGTCTGGCGACTAGTTTGTTATGTAGTAGTACATATTCCAAGAATAGGTAGAATTGCCAATACTTATTCTATCTTTCTGTTTAAAAATCTTTATTGGGAAATTTCTACTCTCAGAATCTGTGGATAAAATAGCAACATCTAAATAGATTCCAAGGGTTATTATGTATTGATTGATTTTTGAGTGGCATGGTTATTATCCAAAGTTATTTAGGTAGGCATTCTTAACTCATTTCAGTATTTTCAGACTCTATAACCTTCAAACCAAATATGTTGGATAATTTTTACATAAACTGTCAACATCCTCACACAAACACAGGAGGCTTTGTTATGTTCCTAGCCTTAATCAATGAGGGAAAGTGAGTTTTCAGTTAGTTTTCTTTTTTACTGTGTCTCATTGTCTGGTTTTGGACCTAACTCTGGCCATGTGAATAGCTGAGGTTCACTCTAAAACCAACTCAGGCCTTCACATAATTAGGCCTTCTTTTCCCCCACATCTGCTTCTAATGTTTCAATCTGTTACCGTTTTCATAAAACCATTTGTTCTGTATTTTCAGGTCATGTTTTCTGGAAATTTTTTTGTATTGCAAATCCTGAAACTGATTACCCAACACTAGTATAAACAGAATGTTCACCATTCCAAGTCGGCAGTAATTGAAAACAAGTTATATATTATTTATTTATAGTTGAGAAAATGGTAATAAAAATTAGGTTCAAAATAATCTTTAATACATTCTGTAAAATTTCAAGCAATAACAACACAATGGTAGTTATATGAAAGTGATTATAAATAAAAGTTCAATATTCTGTCCCATAAAGCATACAGAAAATTATGCAGTAATGTTAAATTGGGTGGATATCAGTAAACTTACCCTGGCATAACCATTTACATTTTAAACATTTATTCCTTCAAACATTGTCAAATTTATCCAGTATCATTTTAATACATGATTTCAGTGTAGTACTGACAAATATATTGCTGAATATGAGGATTGTTTCTCAACAATTTCCCAAAAATAACTATTTTATTTCTTGGTAGAATGTGATTAACATGACAATGATCATAAGGCTTAGTAACACCACTTATCTAACTGTGAATAAAGTATCAACTATGCTAAAATCTCATTCCAAAACTCACATTATAAAGCACCTTATTTTTGTATGAGTATTGGGACAGTAACTCCCTATTGAGTTGGTCTCTTTCATGAATTTTCAGCTGTGCTTAAGATTTGAGTGTCTTTAAAAATTTTTTGAAAACAGTTTATATCTGTTAGTTTTCTTTCCATTACTGCTGCTTTGTTAGGTTTGATTATCTGAGCACTCTATAAAAACTGCCACATATTTAATATTGTGAGTGATATTCTAGTATGGAATCTGTGATGTTTGTTTAGATTTTTAGCACCCAGAAGAGGTTTTGCCACGTGACTCACATTTATAAGTTTTCTCTCATGTATAGATGTAGTGAGATTTTGCAGAGATGATCCATGGTAAAAGGACATAGCAAGTAACTTACTCATTAAATATTAACGATTCTGACTTCTCCAGTTGTGTAGTGACTTTGAAGATGTATCATAGACACAAACTTGCCACAATTTGTATATTTATAACTTTTTGTCAGTTATATATGCTTAGATGATATATAAGTATTGTGCTCTTAGTAAAGAACTTGCCAAATACATTTTTATTGCAATACTTCTCTCCAGTACATATTTTTTGATAAATTTGTAATCTTGAGCTCTGTTCAAAACACATGCCAAATACTTCACAATTTTAACATTCCTTTCCAGTGTGTATTCTTTGATGAACTTGCAGATGTGTGCTCTGGCTAAAGACCTTTCTACAATGTGAACATTTGTATCGTTTATCTCCAGTATGAACACTTTGATGAATTTGAAGATGTGAGCTTCCGGTAAAGGATTTGCCACATACTTTACAATTGTAAGGTTTCTCTCAAGTGTGTATTCTTTGATGAACTTGAAGAGTTGAGCTTTGGGTAAAGGACTTGCCACATACTTTACAATTGTAAGGTTTCTCTCCAGTGTGTATTCTTTGATGAACTTGAAGAGTTGAGCTTTTGGTAAAGGATGGCACATAATTTGCAATTGTAAGGTTTCTCTCCACTGTGTATTCTTTGGTGAACGTGAAGATCTGAGCCATTTATAAAGGACTTACCGCATACTTTACAATTGTAAGGTTTCTCTCCAGTGTGTATTCTTTGATGCACTTGAAGATATGACCTCTGTTTAAAGAATTTTCCACAAAGTGAACATTTGTAAGGTTTCTCTCCAGTGTGTATTCTTTGATGAACTTGAAGAGTTGAGCTTTTGGTAAAGGACTTGCCACATACATTACAATTGTAAGGTTTCTCTCCAGTGTGAATTCTTAGATGAACTTGAAGACCTGAGCCATTGGTAAAGGACTTGCCACATACTTTACAATTGTAAGGTTTCTCTCCAGTGTGTATTCTTTGATGAATTTGAAGATGTGTGTTCTGGCTAAAGAACTTTCCACAAAGTGAACATTTGTAAGGTTTCTCTCCAGTGTGTATTCTTTGATGCACTTGAAGGTTTGACCTCTGTTTAAAAAATTTTCCACAATCTGAACATTTGTAAGGTTTCTCTCCAGTGTGTATTCTTTGATGAACTTGAAGAGTTGAGCTTTTGGTAAAGGACTTGCCACATACATTACAATTGTAAGGTTTCTCTCCAGTGTGTTTTCTTTCATGAGCTTGAAGATCTGTGCCATTTGTGAAGGTCTTCCCACATCCTTTACAACTATAACCTGAGAATTTCCTTATGTTTAATTCCCCAGAGCTATTATTTCCTAAACATCCTGGCACTTCTCTCTGACAAGTATCCTGTGTACCCTCTTTTGGGATCATCTCCTGAATTGTATAACAAAACACACCTGGAAGAAATGAAAGGAATTAGTGACTGATAGTTTTGATATAGGCATATCAATAAAGAAACTTATATAAAATACACTAATGTGTATTGTAGCAAAATCATTGATCATAAAAACATGTTCTATTTACTTGGAAAGTCTAGTATTAATTTATATCAATAACACCTTTCAAAACATATGAATTATAAAATGTTAGAAATGAAAAAAATACATATGATCTTCTTATGATTGATAATTTTAATACATGTTTTATGTATTCAATCAAAGAGAGTGATTATTAAAAAGAAAGCAATAAAATGATCATAAACAACACAAATGGCCATAAGGAATCAAATTTTCAAACATAATGAAGAAGAATGCCATTTCATGAAATTGTATTTTACAATATGAAAAATTTGATAGGGTCCTCTTTAAACATGTCATGTAACCCAATACTATAAACAAAAACTGTAGAATTCAATATCAACTAGTAGCCATTACTAGAAGTGTTCTATTTACTTGCAAATTGCATTATTAATTTAGGTCAATAACACCATTCAAAATAAATGAAAATATAAAATGTTACAAGTGAAAAAAATCACATAGATTTTCTATGAATAATTTCTTTTAATACATGTTAATATGTAATTCTTCAAAGGGGGTGATTATTAAAAAGGAAACAACAAACAGATGATAAACAACAAATATTCCTATCTGTTCCATAAAAATTTATGGACTTTAGGTAAGATGGTTTCAAAATTTCCACAATTGCAATGAAAATTCTAAAGGACATCCATTTCTTCAGAAAATTAAATATTGATATGTGTGCAACACAAATATATAACTACGGAAATTTAGTTCAGCTTAATTGCTAGTGAATTATATCATTTCAGATCCCATCAGGTTACGTTAAACAAGCAATAATGAACAGAACCCATGGCACAGGGTAATTTTCTTGCTCACATCATTCATTAGGTATCTAAAATTCTTTGATTAGGGATTTGACACAGATTTGACAGACATGGATACTATCAATTGGGAAACAAATATTCGACAGCATTCTTCACTTGTGGTGTGTGGATGCTCAGTACAAAAATGAAGGACTCAGAGGCAAATAACACCAAGTTTGTAGTACATTTGGTCAAGAATATATGTTAACTTGAATTTTCTTGCACTATTTCACCATAAAATTATATGACACATTAAGGAAGCAATAACTTTTATTGTGACAATACTAAAAAACAACAAAAAACAAAACAGAGACTAGCCGTAACCTTAGTACCAGGCATAAGAATTGTCACTCAATGTTACTTATATAACATAAATATTGTGTACAATGAGAATACTTTGACATTTCGCTGGCCTATCTGTGTCCCTTGAACTTCATGTTATCTTAGACTGATAACTAAGACTTCAAGCAGAAAACAGACGAGGTATGTAGAGAGTGAGTATCTTATATTTTCTCAATTATATGGAATATTTTTGAGAAATGTCCATTTAGAATGATTATTTTGGTAATTTGCATGCTAAAATCATATATGTATGATTTTATATCATATTTAAGGATATATAATATATCCATAATTTTTATCATGAATGAATATATTATTTTGTAGAAGTCTTTTATGAATCTAAATAAATGATCATGTGGTCTTTCTTATATAATATTCTCTTGATTCATTTGTGAATTGCTTTACTTATGTTCACTCTTATAAGCAACTCTTAGAAGAAACCACCTTGATCCTGGAAAAAATGATTTTGATGTGTTCTTGAAATGGAAAGTTTCTAATTTCCATTGGAAGTGTATTGGTGTTTGTTCTTCTCAGAGTTGTGGTGGGATTCGGCACTGAATGTATCAAGTTGCCATTACTTGAGAAGTTTTTATTATTCTTTCTATAAAACTTGAGGACATGTGATAATCTAAATTAAATCATCTTGACTTAATGTGTGGTAGTTTAAACACTAATAAACTCATCACTTGTTTTTGGTAGTTCAAACATCGGTTTTAAATGGGTGGATCTGAAATCTTTATACTAAGTGACTTAACTTGGAAGACATGGATTCTAGGACTTAAGAGGTTGGTAACTGTGTTTTCTATATTCTGTCTATAGAATTTATGCACCTAGTATGGGGAGAATCAGATCCCTCATGTTCTTCACCTTCATCCCTTTCTCCCCTTACCAGTCTCTTACAACCATTTCCCCTCCTCCCACTCCTAGCTAAATCCTGCCTTTCCATTGGTAAAAAACCTTTATTTGTCAACCAATAAGAGAAATATACAAGGAAATCTGAGATATTGTGAAAAGTCCAAAGCTAAAAATAATAGTTATAGACAAAGGGGAAGATATCCAGCTCAAAGTCACAGAAAGCATATTCAACAAAATCATAAAAGAAACTTTCCCAAGCCAAAGAAGGAAATGTCTATGATCAGACCAGAAAGTTACACAACACCAAATAGACTGGAACAAAAAGGAGTACCCTTCTGAATAATAATATAAAAGAAAATATACAAAATAAATAAAGAATATGAAAAGATGCAAAGGAAATGGGCCAAGTAATAAATTAAGGCAGACCTATCACAATTACACCTGACTTCTCAGTGGAAGCTCTGAAATCCGGAGGTCCTAGATACATGTTCGAAAGACTAGTAAAAAAGTGGATGCCGGCACAGACTACTCTAACAAGCTCTCAATTAATATGGATGGAGAAAATCAGATATTCCATGAAAAAAACAGATTTAAAAAAAAAGACATATTCAAAAATTCAGCCCTACAGAAAGTACTGGAAGGAAAATTCCAACCTAAGTAATTTAGCTGCACTCACAAAAACATACACAATTGATAATATTACACTACCAAAATTCAAAAAAGGGAAGCACACACACAAAATAGCACCACCACCAACAAATCCAAAATAACAGGAATTAACCATCAATTGTCATCAATATCTAGTAATATCAATGGCCTCAATTGTCTATAAAAAGCCACAGGATAACAGAATTCATACAAAGACAGAGTACATCCATCTCCTGCAGACAAGAAACACAATTCGGGCTGGAGAGGTGGCTCAGAATTTAAGAGCACTGACTGCTCTTCCAGAGGTCCTGAGTTCAATTCCCAGCAACCACATGGTGGCTCACATCCATCAATTATGAGATCTGTTACCCTCTTCTGATGTGCAGATATACATGGAAGCAGAATGTTGTATACATAGTAAATAAATAAAATCTTTAAGAAAAAACACAATTCAACTTCAAAGAGAGACAGTAACTCAGAGTAAAGAGTTGAGAAAAGATTTTCCAGCCAAATGGACCTAATAAACAAGCTTGTGTAGCTACTCTAATAATGAATATATTAGACTTCAAATGAAATTTAATCAAAAGAGATGAAGAAGGTCATTTCATATTAATCACAGGAAAAATCCATCAAGACAAAGTCTTAATTATGAACATGAATGCCCCAAATACAAAGGTACACACATTTGTAAAAGAAACATTACTAAAACAAATAACACATTAAACCACACACACTAATAGTGGAAGACTTTAACACCCCACTCCCACCACTGAACCAGACTAACAGACAAAATGGTAACAAAGAGATAAAGCATCTTGGATATGACTAAACCGGGTTTAACAGACATCTATAAAACATTCCATTCCAACACAAAGAAATATAAGTTTTTCTGACTACCACATGGAACTGTCTCTAAAATTGGCCAATAAGTTAGCAACAAAGGAACCCTCAAGAGGCAAAATAAAATTGGAAAAACACTGTGTATCTTATGGGATCTCCTTTGTTTAAAGTTAGAATACAACAAGAACACAATGTGAAGAAGGCCTAAAAACTGATTGAAAGTGAACAGTGTTCATTTGCTTCACCCATGGTCAAGGAAGAAATAAAGAAAGAAATGAACAACAACTTTCTAGAACTCAATGGAGACAAATCTACAACATACCAAAACTTATGGAATACATTTAAATCTGTGCTAAGAGGAAAGTTCATAGCAATAAGTTCCTGCATAAAGGAAATGGAGAACTCCCACACAAGTGACTTTACAGAACACCTGAACACTCTGGAACAAAAATAATCAAACCCACACAAGAGGAGTAGATGCCAGTTAATTGAATTTAGGGCTGAAATCAACCAACTAGAAACAAAGAAAACAATACAATGAATTATTGAAGAAAAAAGAGTTGGTTATTTGAGAAAATCAGTACCATAGACAAACCTTTATCCAAACTAACTAAAAGCCAGAGTGAGAACATGCAATTTAACAACATCAGAAATGAAAGGGGGGCATAACAGTGGACACCGAGGAAATGCAGAGAATAATCAGGTCATACTTTGAAAACCTCTACTAAACAAAATCAGAAAATTTAAATAAATGGACAATTTTCAGGACAGATATCACTTACCATATAAAATCAAGAACAGATAAACAATTAAATAGACCTATAACCCCTAATGCAATAGAAGCAATCATCACAATCTCTAAAACAAAAAACATCATTTGAGGGCCACATGTTTTCTATGCAGAATTCTACCAGAAATGCAAAGAAGAGCTAAGAAGAGGAGTCATCCCCACCACTTATTAAAAAGCTACAATTAACTTGGAACACAAACCACACAAAGACACAACAACAAAAGAGAACTTCACACAGACCTCACTCATCGACATTGACACAAAAATATTCAATAAAATATGCACAAATCTAATCCAAGAACACATTAAAATCATCTACCATGATCAAATACTCTTCATCCCAGAGATGCAGGGATGATTCAACATGCATTAATCTATCAAGGTAATCCATCATATAAACAAACTAAAAAAGAAATAACACATGATCATCTCACTAGATGCTGAAAAAGCCTTCAACAAAATTCAATCCCCCTTCATGATAAAGGTCTTCAAGACAACAGGGATAAAAGGAACATATGAAACAGGATGAAGGCAATATACAACAAGCCAACAGACTACATCAAACAAAATGGAGAGAAACTCAAAATGATTCATCTAAAATCAGGAACAAGGCAAATTTGTAAACTCTCCCCACATGTCTTCAATACTGTACCTGAAGTTCTTGCTAGAGTGATAAGACAACCAAAGATCAATTGGTAACAAATTGGAAAGCAAGAAGTCAAGTTTTCACTATTTTCAGATGATATGATAGTTTATATAAGACACCTGAAAAATTCTACCAGGGAATTCAGACATCTGATAAACACCTTCAGCAAAGTGGCAGGATAAAAGAATAAATAAAAAAATATCAATAGCCCTACTATTTATAGATTGCCCATGGCAATATCACCATGAGGCAACTGATCTCCTCTGATCTCAGAAACTAATACATATAGATGATAAACAGGCAGAGAGAGAAATCAGAGAAATACCACTCTTTACAATAGCCACAAGCAAATAAAATATGTTGGCTAAGTATAACCAATCAAGTCAAAGACATGTATGACAAGAACTTTGAGACTTAAAAAAAGAAATATAAAAAGACTCCAGAAAATGGAAAGAACTCCAAATGCTCATGGACTGCTCGGATCAACATACTAAAAATGGCAATCGAACAAAAAGCAATCTACAGATTCAATGAAATCCCCATCAAAATCCCATAAAAAATCTTCACAGACATTGAAAGAACAACATTCAACTCTAGATGGCCAAAAAACAGGATAGCAAAAGCAATCCTGTACAGTAAAATAATTCCTGAAGTCAGCACTATCCATGACTTCAACCTGTACTATAGAGCTATAGTAATTACAACACTTGGTATTAGCACAATAAAAGAGAGGTAGACCAATGCAATATATTTGAAAATACCTGATATTAATCCATACACCTAAAGATACCTGATTTTTGACAAAGACGCTAAATTTAAACAATGAAAAAAAATTTGACAGATGATGTTAGTGCAACTGGAAGGTTATATGTAGAAGATTACAGATAGGTCCACATCTATCGCCATGCACAAAACATAGGTCCAACTGGACAAAAGACTTCAATATAAATCCCTTTACACTGAACATCTTTTTGAAAAGAAGGTGGAAATTGAAGGAACTGCAGAGAAGACCACTTCCTGAATGTAACACCAGTAGCACACACACTGAGATCAACAAGTAACAACTGGGGGACATCTTGAGACTGAGAAATTTCTGTATGACAAAGGACACAGTGAGTCAACAAGTAAGTCAGCAGTCCAGATTATAGGAAAAGATCTTCAACAACACAACATTTGACAAAAGGCTGATTACCAAAATAAACAACTAATGCAAAAGTTAGTCACCAAAACACTGCAGTTGTTGTTTGTTTCTTGTTTTGTATTCCACACATGAACCATTGTTTCCTTTCAACTTACCCTGTTCCAAGTCTTCTGCTTCATCTATATTCACCATCCAGGGCTCTTTGTTTTCTTCAAGACAGGTGACTAGCTCTGGTTTTGATTCAGAAAGGCCTATGAATTAGAAGAGATTGTGATAATATCATTACATAATAAGGAAAAGTGTTGGGTTGTAACACAGGCTTGTATTCAGTGAACTTAGAGGAATATAAAGAAAGACTCATAAGTGAAGTCTTATAAGTATATACTTGACAGGTGTTGTGAAAATTTAAGAAAGTAATTTTAATATTTTATACCTTCAAATTCCTAGGGATAAGCTGCAATCAGAAAATGACTGATTCTCACCTACAGAAACCAGGTTGCTATAATTCTCCAACATGACATCTCTGTATAAATTCCTCTGAGAAGCATGCAGGCAATCCCATTCCTTCTTGGAGAAATTAATGGCCACGTCCTTGAAAGTCAACAGACTCTGAAAGGAAAATTGATTCCCCTTGTGATAATGGTTTGAGACCTTATATGACCCAAAGGAAAGATTATTTAACTAAAGAACTTGGTGTGTTATCAGTAATCAATCTGCAATTTTCATATGTTATATATTAAAAGGAATAATGTTGTGAATTTTTAACAGAGATCAAAGTGACCAACATCTAAAATCCTCATGAAGTTTGTGCCTTTTCTCAGTGATAAATAACATCTGAAGTTGTCCTCAGTAGGAAATGAGTATCAATATTCGTCTGTAATATCAGAAATCTTTCAGAGCATGCATTGATATTGACAAGTCATATAAGAAAATAAGAGGCAAGGAAGAGTGGAAAACAAGATATAGCATAGAAATAAGAGTGATAATACAGAATTTCTTTTATAAATATAATAAAACACAAAAACAGATTTCACACAATGAGGAGCTACAGTGAATTCTGAGTTCTATAAAGGAAGCATTTCTAGGTGGACTGTCAACCTGTTACATCCTTGTGCATACATTTACCTGAGAGCAAGCCATCTGTTGGTCCCCTTCTTTATGGATCCTTTCAAGCAGTTTATCTTTAGTTTTACCTTCCTGATACTATTCTGTGTGTAAGGCAAACGCCCCTTCATTCCATACTACCACACTCAGAGACTGGAAAGCATCTTTAAAATGTCCTTAGTTTGTGACTTGTTCCACAGCAGAAATGAAAAACCATGAGCTTCTACAGAGTGACCAACCATTAGTTTTTCCTTTTCCTGCATGGGAGATGTGTTATACCAGGAAATGGTGGTTATCACTACAACCTGGATTATGGGCTTTATAGCTCCTGCTTTACACTTAGCACAGGCATTTTCAATTGAGTCTGATCATTAATTAAAACAAAACTGACACCTGTATTTGAAAGAGTGGCTTGAATCTCAGTGGTAGCTACAGCTGAAAGTATTTCTCACACTGTGCAAATAATATAATTCCTACAGCCATGGTATAGTGGGGAAGTGATGCCTCACCACTGTCTCCAAAAATCATTCCTTTTGTTTACAAATTCCTATATCTATTTCCTCTATTTCACACTTTTGCATTCTCTCTCATGTTTATTTTGAACAGTAAATTTCATCTTTGGGATTCACTGTCAAATGTTATGTGTATTCAAACCTAAATATGACATTCCTGCATCCAATTTAATACTTTTGGTTGTCAATGAAGACACTTCAATTCCAAGCACCTAAGTTTCTCTTGTGGAAAATTTGATTGTTTGCAAAATCCACCTAAATATGAGTACCTTTTCTTGCCAGTTCTCCTTTAGTTCATTTGTTCAAATATATACTATATGAACATATTATGTGATAATACACTGAGTTTCAAATTTATCCTTTTTGATTACTTTGATTCTTTTAATGCATTGCATAGTATTAATACACATTTCAATTAAATATAGATTATTTCATATTATCTAATTTTTCTTGAATTATTCTTTATAAGATGGAAAATATGAGGAGATATTGATTCCTGCCATGGATATGTGGTTGCAGAAATGCAAATAGAGAGTGTTAAACGTGTCTTAACTCATTTTAATATTAGTATCGACTTTATTGATAAGTCTATTTTATAAGTATTATTTAGATTAGAAATGATGTTATTTTACATTTCAACCCAAGTTCCCTCTCCCTCCCATTCTCCTCTCCTCCCCACTGACACCCCATCCCATCCCACATCTACTCCCCAGAGGGGTTGAGGCCTTCCACGAAGGATCTTCAAAATATGTGAAGTCATTTGGGACAGGGCCTAGGCCCTCTCCTGTGTATCTAGGCTTAGAGAGTCTCCCTCCATGGGAATTGGGCTCACGGAATGCACTGGTGCATTAGGTATACATCCTGGTTCCAATGCCATAGGCCACACAGAATTCCCAAAGCTCCTAGCTAACATCCATGTTCGGGAGGTCATGAGTTACCACATTCTCACGTCAGAGGTGTCTGCAGGCTTTCCCATTGTGGTTCCCCCCTGCCTTTTTCATCTCTCCTCTGCCTTTGGAGCTGTATTCCAGAATTTTGGCTCAGTGCTTAGCTGTGGTTCTCTGCTTCTAGTACCATCAGCTACTGAAAGAAGGTTTTAGGATGGTATTTAAGGTAGACGTCATTCTCATTGTAGGGGAAAGGCATTTAAGGTAGCCTATCCACCACTGCTTAGGAATGCAATTTAGTGGTTAAGAACTACTCAGTGTCTGGAGATTAAATCCTTTTAAGGAAAAACTGTATCTACCATATGGATTGGATTACCATAACTAGTGATTTACAAGAATTTAATTAAATATCAGATTTGTGGATCCTAGTCATAATATACTCATTGTATGTGATCCAATATTTTTGTGAGTGTCTCAGCTTTTAAATAGGTGAACATTTGTGATTGGACAGCAATTAAGTTGTTAACAGCTGAGAAGCTAAATAAGGCCCAAACCATGTAATGATAACTTTGGGATATAAACAGAGTTGGAATGCATGTGTCTAATTTGGATCATGTATTTTCCATTAGATGAGGAGCATTTGTATATATGTTTTAATCATTGCTCCTGGAATGAAGAGAAACATGAATCCAAATCATCTTTCATCTATTTCTTGATTTTTTAAGTGGGGTTTTCTTACAGAAATCTTGTTTAGCAGACCATCTCCAGTTAATGTAAGGGTTTTTTGTTCTGGAATTTCCTAATATTATAGGAATATTCCAGCAGGTATAAGACCAATCACGGGAATTGACACATTAAAACACATAAGGAAAAACATTAATTATGCATCAACTCTTTACAACATACTTTACCTTAATCATTTCATATTAAATGGGAACGCAAATGAGGATTAGTATGTTATCCGAAGCATATTCATGGGAAATAATGCAGTTATTGTAGTTTTTAATAAGAACAAAAATAATTCAAGCACATAGTCTATCACACATTATTAATGCAGTTTCAGTGTGTCTGTAGTATAATAGTCATTTAGAATAGATTTGTGCAAGTCAGATGCAAAAATGATCTGCATCAAATCTTTCTAGAATAATCATTGCATATGCCTCATTTATACATGATACAAATGAATATTTACCAGAGTTATATAAAATTATTAGAATAGAATTATGTGGATAATTTTCTCTTCTAGATGGAAATTTTGTATTTTTCCATTTTTTAAATTTAAATTAGAAAAAAGTTTGTTTTACAAGTCAATCCCAGTGAAAAATAACTGCTCTCCTCCCCTGCAACCCACTAACACCCTACCTAATCCATACCTTTTTGGCTCCCAAGTGTGGGTGAGGACTTCAATGGGGCTCTTCAGAGTCTGTCATATTTTGTGATAGGGCCTAGGTCCTCATGTGTCTAGGATGAGGGAGAATTCTTCTATGTGGAATGGGTCCCCAAGTACAATCCTATGTTTCGGGTAAGTACTGATCCACTACAAGAGGCCCCAGAGATTTCCAAGGCTTTCTCAGAGATGACTCTGAATCAAGACCAGCTACCTGGGAAAAGAAGAAAGCAGCCCTGATTCCTGTAAAAGATTTAAACTAACTGAGGCACCTGGAAAGAACACTTTCCATCCTATTGAGCTGCTTTCAGGCTGTGTTTAGATTTCCCTGTTTTGTGAGCTATCACCTGTGCTTGGGTGGACTTTGGTGATCCATCTGTCTTTCTGTAATTTCGGGTTATTAAAGTAACCCCTCACCCAAATTCTCTTATGTAGCTCCAGTGAAACTCATCATTTCACCAAATTAGACATTGGTGGTGTCTGAGAATTGGTCTGTCATGGGTTCCCTATCTAGGGTGAGCTGTCATGTGTTGCATGTCCCTAGGATCTCCAGGCTCATTTGTTTCCTTGCTATTGTGTATAGGGTGGCAATAAACATAGTTAGTCAACTTTCTCTTTCTATTGTGAGTGTGTGAGTGTGTGTGTGTGTGTGGGTGGGTGGGTGTGTGTGTAGTATGTGAGAGTACATGTGTGACACAGCTTCTCTGTGGTGGTCAAGGGAAACCTTGTGTGTCCTTGTTTGTCTTTTACCAGCATCACTGGTGACCAGCTTCTGAAAATTTTCTGGTCTCTATCTAATCCAGGGGATTAAATTCATGGGGAGCCTCCCCTCTCAATTAAATTATGACTTTTAAAATATAATGGGATTGCTACAAAGGAAACTAGAGAAGACTCTGACTAATTTCTGAGAATTTCAGAGCACAATTTTATATAAATAGATCCTGAACTAAAATGATTTGTATGAATGAACTCCTGATCTTATGGGGAAGAGAAGGGATGTTAATTAATAGCATGGATTTGGGAAATGTATTCTTGGGTACAGGCTAGTCTATTAGTTGGAATTTATAAGTGAGGTGTATTTCACATGGAAATAGGGACCTGTCAATGCTAGATGCTGCCCATTGTGTTTTCTCTCCCTTGGGTAAGTCTTTTCTCAGGCTTAGTGTCCAATGCTAATTTTAGACTTGTGGATTCAATGAATCTCGCTTGGCCTACACTGTGTGTTGGGGTTAGCAACTGATTCACACTTCTAGGGCCCCATTTGTCATAAGCACATGCCTTGCACTGAGCAGAGTGTGTTCTTATCCCTGAATGTTCTTCCAGTACACATCAAGAAGACAGAAAAAGCCGACACCAGAGTGAGCATTGACAGCCTTGGAAAAGTGTGTTCAAGCTGTTGCTCTTATTTTCTCACACTAGAACTGTAAAAATGAAAAACTCTTTGTGCTAAAGTGACACAGAAACAAAAATATGAACATACTGATTTAAATAAAAAGAAAAAAAATCCCCCACACAAGTGGCTGGTACATGACATAAGCATCCCCAAGTACACTTGTGGAAAGTTCTCTAATCCTGTGCCAGGCTGGTCTAGATAGGACAATCCAGGACAGCGAGGGCTACATAGAGATACACTGTCTCAGGTAAAAAAAAAATCAAAGACTATTTTTAGTGGTCTTTGATAAATAAATAAATAAAAATATAGAAAAAATAAGCAGACCACTTTTCCCCCTGAATCAAAGACAGAAACCAAACAAAGCTCCAGCTCTTCATCTCTGAGGCTTCATTGGAAGCAGAACACATCCTAGCCAAGCATAGTAAGTCACTGTAGTGAAATAGACAGTACCACACCAAGAGGGAACATCAAGACTGGCATTTATGTGCCATGACTTTTGATCCTGTGTACTCACATATAGCTCAATCCAAACTTGTTAGTGTTACCTAATTTCCAAAGATATTTCAATCAGAAATGCTTCTGTGAACAAGGTAAAACCTTAGCATTGGAGTGAGGCAGAGGGTAAGGGGTTCACGGGAGACTCTGAAGAACAGGATAGAAAAGAAAGAGGCTGAACATAGCTCATCTCTTTAGGAAGTCAGGGGATTGTATTTTATTGAGTAGAAACATGATATTTGGTAGACGAGATGTAAGAACTAGTCTGTGGAGGAATTAAAATGTTGTGGACAGATAATGAGGTTTTTGTTGCATAGATTTTATCCAGTGTGTGTGTGCCCGTGCGTGCATATATGCGTGCGTGCGTGCATGCGTGCGTGTGTGTGTGGGGGGGGGCGTGTTAGCTTTTGTAGAAAGCTGTCTTGTAGCCTAGTCTGCTCCCAAACTCACTAAGCAGATGCGAATGACCTGCACTACAATCCTATGGCTTCTGTCTCCACTTTGCTGCCGTTCCATATCCGGCTCAGTTTTTCAAGCATCATTGCTGCTCTGTGAGTTTAATGTTTCTGGTCATTTGCTTTTAATAGTTTTCTTTCAGGACAAGTGTTCTATGACAAGTTTTAATGGGAGGCAATGATCAAACTCACAATTTGAGGATCAGCCACATAACTTCACCTTTTGCAGGGAAGCAGGAAACCCTGAGCTACGACACAGCTTGCTGTGATATTATGGTGGGTCTGACCATCTTTACCACCAGATTTTTCTCCCTGTTGAGACCTATATTGCTCTACTTTACACCTACTCTTTGGTCTGTTCTATGTAATTAAATCCTAGTATAAGATATTTACTGTCAGGAAAGGAGGAAACCACCCATGAGAGAGCTCTCAGTTTATATTTGACTTTAATTACGTGTCTCTTCTCTTTTTAATTTATACCTTTTACACATCAAACAGTTGTTGACACGAACCTTCAAGGCACATGACAGATAATTATGTGACAATGTTGAATCTTTCTGAGGATCCTCATTATAATGGCTTCACAGCTCAGAGAATCCTTCCAGCCTAAGTCACCAGCAGATGACCTTGAACTAGACAATCTAGAGTTTATATTTCAACCCAGAGTTCATCTGTGCAGTGGGAAGAAGGATTCTCTAATGCCACAATTGCTCATCTCAACTTTCCCTCAAATGGCAATGGCTGGTTCTGCAAAGCAGGAGCTACAAACTCTCTGGGAGATGTTCACCTTCTGGTTGCAGCCAGAAAAGCAGAGGGAGGAGCAGGTGATTTCTCTATTGGTCGTGGAGCAATTTCTAAAAACTGGGTGCTGCCAGAACAAGTTTGCCTTGAAAGAGAAGTAGGAATCAAGTAGCAGAAACTTGGGGCGATTCATGGAGGATTTGACAGATGAGTGCTTGAAGCCTCCTGTCATGGTGAGTACCTGGGATGAGAGATGATTAAATTGGCATGAAAGACTGTAGTATTGAAAGACCCCGAAGAGGCACTTTCGTAGAGGGAGACCCACACCCAGGAATCAGCGAGGCCACGAACTGGATGTAAAAACAAGAGGCTTTATTGGAGACGCGGGTACCCGGGGCGACTTAGCTTCTGTGTGGCTAAGCGCCCCGAGCCAAGGGAGAGGTGCCTTTTTATAGAAAAAAACACAAGCGAGGAACAGGGATTCTATTGGATGGTTCAAATGAGGCACAGAGCCATTCCAGATCAGCATATTCTCAAGGTCTGGTGTCTGGTACAACAGACTTGATTCCTCCCTCCGCGCCCAGGTGGCTGACCTTGGGACGAAGGTTCCCCAACGGGGGGGGTGGGGGCGAGGGGTGCCCTTTTCCCGCTCGGCCCCAGCCCCGGGGCATGGTGCCAGGGCAGCCCCGCCTGGGTGAACCGGCTTGGGAGGGAAAACGGCAGCCGGGGGAAATGGAGGCCGGCGGGGGCAGGGACAGCGGGATGAAGGTGAAGCAGGGCGGCTCTGCGGCAGCTCCCAGCTCCTGGACAAGTATCGCCCGCGCTGCCCTAGGTCAACTGCTCTTCTCAGTTCATCCCGGCTGCTCCAGAGAGAACACCCAGCATCAGCATAGGCGGGGGGAGACAGAGAGGCAGCGGGCCTTTCAGTATGCCCTTAGTAATAAATGAGGAGAGATGGTGGTAGTGAGATTTCTGTCATATTATTTTTATATATTTTTGTCATTTTTATTTATTTGCTTTTATTAGTAAAATTGTTCTCTCCTTCCAAAGTTGTTCCAAGGGATAATATCTAATGCTCTAAATTAGTATAAATAAAGCAGAAGCAAGTGTATCAATTGTTTGGGTGCTGGAATTTAGATTACTTTACTTTGAGATAGAGATTGGTGAGTTGACATTTGAACAAACCCTAAGGCTTTAGAGGCATTGCTGTGGGGCTACGGTGTGACTCAATCAGTGAGGTGCCCATATTGTCTGTAATCTAGACAATTCAGTGGGAAATCCAGCTAAAAAATGATTTCCAACACAAGCCTGTAATCCCTCAACATGGGAGGAAGACACTGGGGATTGATGTAGCTACTTGTCTTTTCAAGTTGGTTACTAGATGTTAGAAGACACCCTGTCTAAAATACTGGGGTTAAAATACTAAAATCTTACTAAAGTAAGATTTCTTTCTTTTTCTTTTTAGACAAGGTTTCCCAGTAGCTATAGGACCTGGTCTGGAATTCCCTCTGTAGACCAGGCTGACCTTGAACTCACAAAGATCTGCCTACCTCTGCCTCCCAAAGGCTGGGTTAAAGGCGTACGCCACCACTACTTGGCCTAGATTAGGATTTCTGATATTTATATGTCTCTCTCACATGTATCTGTACACACCCATTGGAGATGCCTTGATGAATAATGGCACTTCAATGCAAAATGTTAAATCCAGGAACAGGCAATACATGTGTAATTACATTAGCTCTTATTTCAAAGTCTAGATTTGCATAATTCGAAGTCATTGACATAAGTGGTCTAGGTTGAGAATTTTTTCACATATCCCTTATGCACATTCCTAGATGTCATTGTAAAAAATCACTTTAGTATTTTATTTTTATATCAGTATGTTTGTTGTGTCACTTTTCTTACTTAATTAGTTGTTGATTAATTTTTTCTCAATTTGAGCCATGGTTTCATAGTTTAGCCCTCACTGGCCCACAGTTCTGAAGTGCTGGGTTAAGGAGTCAATAACTACTCCCTGCTATTTGTTTGCATCCTTTTACTATATAAGCAGGTTCACATATCACAATTAATTTGATTTCACACTTTGTCACACCTGAACTTTGTTTTTAATTGAGGATTTTATTATTGCAACTGAACTCCAAGTAAACTGATGCCCTAATGTCCATTTGTGTTCCTAAGAGCAGGGACAAAGTATAAGTTGTAGAGATAGTGTGTTCGTTTATTTTCAGACACATGTTAGTTCTGTTAAGAACTCAATAATAAGTAAACAAAAAAAAACAATTTGAAGATTTCTTTTTAAGGGCATCTTTGGTCAAGGGTGTTTGTTTAGGGCTAGTAGTCATTGTAGTGATAACAAATTATAGGTTTTGGAAATAAAGCCCATTCGCACAGCAAAGTGTGTTGTCATGTAGATAGGGAGAGACCACTGACAAACGTATGGCTAGAGATATGGGATCAGAAAGCCCCAGCTACCTGAGAATAACAACGGCTAAGAACATGAGGTTCAAAGACAGAAATAACAATTTCCAATCTGAGGCTAGGATGCCAAAATGGCAGGTACTCCAGAATTACAGTTGCGTTTCTTAGGATTCCAGATAGAAAATAATATTTACCTCTTGTTAATCCAACTGAACAAGAGTAAAGACAATTACCCATAATTTTTGTTATATTCAGCAAGCTTTATTTTCTGTTACATAAGACTATGTCCCTAAAACTGGCTTTGAGAAAATAGCAGTGAACACAGGTGAGAGTGGGGTTTGTATAGATTAACAAACTTAAAAACAGGTGGATTACAAGGGTTGGGGAATTTTTGTTCATATAGGAATTTGGCTGAACATTTCAAAATGGTTTGCTGTAACTTCTTATCAGGCTGGAGGCCAGGACCTGGCCTGAGAATAGGCTGCAGAACATGTAAAATTTCTGAAAATGGGTCAATACACAGTTAAATTCAAGTTTTATAGTAAAAAGCATGAAATTCTTTTTCACCTAGTAATAACATGTCATCTAATCTTAAGATGGAAGCAGGCAAGTCTATCATTGATCAGAGGCTGGAGGCTAAAGCAGCAGCTTTCTCTGGAGTAGCATTGCCATGAACCAGAGAACGCATGCGGAGATACCAAGGGTCCTGGGGGCAACTGAAGGATTGAAAATAAGGATTTAGAAACTGATGAGAAACTGAAATTCCAGCGACAGAGACTTTTTTTAAAGACTAACTTTATTAGAACAGGCAGACATACCTAATCAAGGAAATTAGGGGATCTCCAGAAGTAAGAGACCACAGATAGAATTCTGGGCCAGATGTTTTACAGTTTCCTTGAGGCCCTCCTACACTTTTTGCCTGGTCCTTGGCAGCCTTGGTTGCTTTTCCCCAAGACATCCATTTGGTAATAGTTGAAATTTCTTTGTGTGTGTGTGAGAGAGGCATAGGGTGGGGATAATCTCTGGAAGAATGAGCAGCTTTTCTTAAAGGGGCCAGTCCCTGTTTGCAGATTGGCCTAATTTCATCTGATTCTCCTTCAATGTACTGATCATTTGAGGAACATGTTCTGGCTAGAGCTCTAAGAACCTAACTTTGTTTCTTGCCTACAAACATTGACTCAACCCTTGTAAAAAACAGTGTATATAGTGACTTTAGAAACCAGACCATGTAGATGCCAGGGTAACATCATTAGAGATGAGGGATACGCTTATGAGCTAACCCATAGTCCAGGGATCCCATGCAATCAATCTCATGCAGGTTTTCTCTCATCCACAGATTCATTGTTAATGGTCATCTGGCTTTGTTTTCAGGTTCATGTCTCAATTCAGGGACAGGAAGCCCTCTTTTCTGAGAACATGCCATTAAAAGAAATGATGGAGATTTTCATAGACCAGCAATCATTAAGAACTGCAACACAGCAGAATGCAAGGACACCCTTGCAGTTTCCCACAAGACATGTTATTGGCAACAGGTAATTGTGGAACCTGGACATAAAAGGGATGTTGTAGGAGGATATCCTTTCCTGGGCACAGTTACATAATCTCTTATTTCCACAGGCTATGAAAACAGTGAAGATGGCCAAAACACTTTCTTGAAGGTTGGTGAAGTAAATGGTGGTGTGAGTAGTCCTAAAAATGGGATGGACTCCATTCTCATTATCCCAGACACGGCAGTATCCTGTGTCTGAAGAGAGAGGTGTTTCTTATGGAGTCCCTCTGGATCTCAGCAGAGCAAGTCAAGACAACTCTAGGTACCAGGCAAAGTACCTGAGGAGACCTTCTTATGAACATCTCCCTATGGAGGTACAACCAGTGTATCTCCCCTGGTCTTACCAGTCTGAAGACACCACAGATGGCCACAACATAGTCTTGAACACTGCTGATGTAAATGTTGGTTTTTTAACAATCTGACAAATCAGCGAGACTCCCTCCTCATTATCCAGAGAGGACAGTATCCTGAGCCTGAACAGGGAGGTGTTTCTTATAGAGTACTCTGTGATTCTGGAAGAGTGATTTGGGGGCACATCCAGGTCCCAGGATGTGTCCCTGACACCCGATTGTTATGAATATGTCCCTATGGAGGATCTAGGGTTACTTTTCAGTCCACAAATGTCTACCCATGAGCCTGTTCCTGTTTGGCATATTCATAAAGCCAACTATATATGTAAGGGTCACCAGGGAAGACTCCACAGAAATCTCAGACCATACAAATGTGAAGAATGTCCCAAATCCTTTACATACCCCTATAAGCTCTCAGTTCACCAGAAAGACACAGGGTAGAGAGGTCATTTTTCTGTATCCATGGTGAAACAGGTTCCTATCAAGGCTCAGACCTACAAGTTCATC
>NW_023277177.1:0-24237 GCF_003668045.3 Cricetulus griseus | reverse complement strand
TTTTATCTTATACTACTTTTGCAGTTACTTGTGTATCACTTTTTCAACCCGCTGGTCCTTTCCAATGAAATACCTCTTACACTTGCCATTTCTTAATGTTTTAACTTCTGTTGTTACCTTAGTATAAATGAACAAATTTGAGCTGCAGTCACCCGATGAAAGCCTTGTCAGAACTTTCCAACAAATCATTAAATATTCTGGCACAATTTTCCTATGCAACATTTGCAATATTGTTTGTCATATTTCTTGAATATTCTTCTCTGATTTTGTGGTGGATTGGATGATTTGGGGCAGGACTCGATACTTTCCAAAAATATGTTTCCTCAAACAAATATGGTCCCTCCATTAATACTTATCTTTGGCTTTTTTCTGGTCACATGATGTTTCTTCTGATATGCCAACAAAATTATTTACACATATACATATTTTGCAAAGTTGAATTTTCTCTCTATTTCCTCCTGTTGTAGTATATTCTCATCTTGAGTGCAAGAATAGTTTCAATGCTGGGGAATGACATTATCAACAAATGTGCTCAAAGTGTGAAAACACATTTCTTTTCAAGGGCTCCCATCTAGAATCTCTGGAGTCTAAGGTTTCATGTATTGAGGAACTGCTGGACTCTTTTCCAAAGCAGCTACCTATTTTTACACCACAACAGCTATGTGTAAGACTTCTGATTTCTTGGAATTATTCTATGGAATTTTATCTGACTTTTTAATTGTACCTACTCAAACCTGAAGAATAAGTGATATCTCCTGAATCTGATTTTCTTCCCAATAAGTACATCTGACATCTTTTCATATGCTTATTAATGATTTTTGTCTTCAAGGATATTGTTCTTAAAACTTGACTTGTTTGCATGCCCTAAACGCTAGGCCCTTGTCAGATAGATTCTTCCCAACCCCCTTCTTCTATCCTGCCAGTTGTTTTGAATTTTCCTTTTCCTTTTAAATGTGTCTTTAAATGTCTCATTGCACATTTTTCCTAATATAGAGCTGCCAACTGAAAAGGCACAAAGAGGGGCTCATGTGGGTTTCCTTAGGGGTGGAGTTTTTCCAGGGCTAAGATTTTCAGCGAGTGAATGAGTTGGATTTCATTTCTTTTGATATTGGACAATCTCGGAGCTGCTATATTTCATGCTCATGCATTGATTGTTGTTCTGCTAAGGGAATGGATGATTTCTTCCTCATAGATAGTTTGGTTTCATGTTCAGGTGGTCCAGGGCAGATTTGGATCTGTTTTCAGAGCCAGTTTTTTTTCTTTTACTGGCTTCTTTTTCGCCTTTTGATTCTAGTTTCAGGATGGGTTTATTTCCCGGGCTCTAATTTCAGTGTCAGTGTAAGTTTGTTTGCTTGTTCTGGTTTCAGGGCTATGGTTGGTTTAATTCACAGACTCTGATTAAAGGCCAAGTTTTTTTTTTTCATGCCTATGCTTTAAGTGACAGGGCTTGTTTCTGTGGTTTCAAGGCAAGGGCAGGTTTTCTTTGTCACACTTTTATCCTACAAGCACCATGACACATGTGTGGAGGTCAGAGGGCAACCTTGGACGATGGATCTTTACCTTCCTTGTCATTTGAAATGGAGCCTCTTGGATGTTCTTCTGGTGCATGTGCCAGGCAAGCTGGCTAACCAGGTCACTCGATCCAACTCTGTCCTCTTGCCGGCTCCCTGTAGCAGGCGGGGTTGTGTTTTAGACATTATAACTACAGTCAGGCTTTTTGTGTGTTGTTTTTAGGGACTCAAACTTAGGTGCCACATATTTATTGGTCAAATGCTTTTACCCATCTCGTTATGTCAACAGATCTTCTCCCCTTTTCTTCCTTAGAGTGAGGACTAATGCTGACAGCTCGTCCTTACTAGGAAAGAGCTCTAATACTGATCTATATGCCCAGCCCCTTTACACTCTTGCTTTTGAGACAGGTTCTAACTTATGTGGTCAAGTTGAGCTTCAACTTACTCAGCAGACCAGTCACGCTTTAACTTAGGATCTTCCTGCCTCCCAATGCAGCTGATATTACACACTCATTCTATAAGGCCTATGTTTGAGAATTGTTTTGTTGTTGTTTGTAGAATGTTGTCCATTTTGTTTAACTGCACAAATTGTTCAGCATACAACTTAAACAACGATTTAATTGACAGCTAAATAATGATGTAAAGTTATAATATGTGATGTTCTGAAATATACACCATGTGCAAATATTGTAAGGTGTTAAATTAAGCTACTTATTAAACATCTTCCTTTACACATTTGGGGTAATAACATATTTTAGTCACCCTTTTTATTTTATTAGTTTTCTTTATTAACCAATTTGTTCTATGTGTACGGGTATTATGCCTTTAAATATTTCTGGGCACTATGTGCATATCTGGTATTTTTGGAGGCCAGGAGATAGTATTGGATCCAGGAGACCAGAATTATAAACAGTGCTGAATCTCTATGTGGGTGCTGGGAATTGATTCAGGATATCCTGCTAGAACAATCTGTGCTATGAACTATGGAAACATCTTTCTAGTTGTACATTTTTCCATGACAAATTAAATCTAATTGCCTAGCACTTTTATAATGTATTCATTGTAGCCAACTTATATCTACCTTCTTGATAGCCTTTCCCAAGCATTTGGTAACCACCATTATACAACCATCTTCTAGAAATATCACTTTAAAAACAATATACACATCAACTCATGTAAGTTTTGTCTCTTTCTGACTTTCATATACCACTTTAGGGTATCCTTTATGCTCAAACACATTTGCAGGATTTTATCATTTACAAGTCAATAGCTGTTAATATATTCCTTTATGATGCTTATTGTTCTATGTAGTTGGAAGTGACATCTCTCATTTCTTTTCCTAGTAACTTGAGTTTTTTTTTTTTTTTTCAAAACATTGGCCATTTGGTTATTATTTTCAAAAGAAACATACTGTGACTCTGGTGTTTTTCTCTAGCATTTTTGATTTTTTAACATTAGATTCTTCTCTAGTCTCTAGTCTTCTTCCTAGCTGTTGTAGAATGGCCATGGTAGGTCAATCCAGGCATACAGTATTTATAATTGGCTTGTTCTCTATTTTGAATATCAAGCAAATCATAAAACCTCACAAATTCCATGGGAATACATTTAGATCTGCTTCCCTCTTCGTTCTGTCATTACCATGATGTCAATTCCCAAGTCCTTGTTCTTGTGTGTGCTAGGAAGAAACTCAGGATCACCCTGCCAGCTAGCATCCATCCTGCACCTCTCAGTGCTCACACTCTTACCTGAGCTTTAGCCAAATCTTCCTAAAGTCTTATGAGTTTGGGGACCTCAAAGAATACAAAGCCAATTTCTAAAGGCCACCTGCTCATGATACCTCCCTTCAAAAATCCCTCCACTGAGCTTCAAAGAGAAGAAAATGTCATTGCTCCTTTGTGCTGTCCCTTGGAGACTACTGTTTCTATGATATTTCATGCTGAGTTTTAGAAACAACCTCCCAGAAGGTCAATTAGACTAGGCAATTGAATACTGCTTTTAGTAGTCTTCATAAATGTACAGACACCCAGCTGGGAACCAAGCTCTTGACTGACTGCCCTCAGTGTTTCTTATACAATTAGGTAGGCCTATGTAAATCAGATACCAGGAATTCCTGATTCTTACCATAAATAATAGCTTGTTGCTCAATATAGGTGGTAGAACAGGCTTCAGAGCGCTTAAGCATGAGACAGAAACAAGTATTCTGACTTTCCTCTAACTTCAGATTTCTAAGCAGTTGCACCAATGGTACCTTCCCACACCACACACCCCTGTGTCTAGCCTGAGCAAGTTATCTCTCTATATAGATTGGGCTCCTGTAAGTCAGTTTAGCATTAGAGTTAGATCTTGGACACCCTGCCAGGGACCTTCTCTATTGTCCCAGCCACACCATTGTCACCTATATCACAGCAGTCTAATTCAGACTTACGCAGGTTCCCGTTTGTCAGACCTAAGTCAGTGATCTCTCACTAGCCCAGGTAAACTGATTCTGTGGGTTTCCCCCATCAAGGTCTTGACTCTTTTGTTCATATTATCACTGCTCTCTCACATAGAATGTACTCCAGAAACTTAGCCCAATGAAAAGGTGTGGATTTCTGCATCTGTTTTCATCTGTTTCTGGGAAAAGGTTCTAGTTTATCTGAGGTTTTGGATTGTAGGCTAGGTGTCAATGTCTAGTGTGTTGTGGTCCCACGGTAGTGTCCCACTGAAATCAGAACACAGGGGTTGGAGAGCAGAAGCAACAAATGTCAAACTTTATTTTTTCAGAACTCTTATGCATGAGCTTAGGCAAGGTGTCTCAAAACTTTAAACCAACAATACCACACAAGACATCAGGTGATGTCTCCCCCTATGAAACAATATCTCTACTATATGTAAAAGTAGAGATATAAAAACAATATCTCTACTATATAGCAACAAGCACTTCCCTATGTTAATAAACATGGGAGCACTGCTGCCTGACCCTGAGAGCCACTTCCTTAACTTGAGTAGCAAATTCCTGCAGATCATTTGAAACATGTCAGCAGAAGTTGCATCCTCCTAAACTTGATACACCAAGTCTCATGCTTCAAACTCTTTATTATTTGACTCATGCAGAGCCTGCATTTCACTAAGCCAGCTCTGTATCTCCACAGCTGGGTATCTTTTGCTTTATGTCTGTTATCTGGAGAGGACCGGTCTAACTTTTGATGGACAGACACATCGCTGAAGGATACTTAGCACTTGCACACTATGTGTGGACTCTAGTCCTGACAAGTTTAAATGTACTTTATGTTTCCAAGAGCTGTATAGGAAAGTGGCTATCCCAGGATTAATCTAAAGGCTGGGCTCAGCAAGAGAGTCACTGAGATTCCCAGCAGCAAAAAGTTTCTGCTGGTCTCAGGTCCATTTTGACTTGATATTTGATTTACAGTTCTATGACTTCAGTGACTGTGTTGCATTCCTTTTGCTTTGCTCAGAAAACCACATGGCTTGGAGCAACAGGTGTGAAGTATGGTTGTGCCCAATTGTGTACCTTTTAGCAATTCATGTGTGTGATATAAGCTAGGATCATCTGGAAAGACCAAATATGTTGTGATTTTCAATATCATATTTACTTATTTATTGCCTTGATACTAGGTCTCTTGCAGTCCAGGCTTGTCTTAAATTCACTATAAAATTGAGGCTGACCTTGAGGTCCTTGTTGTCCTAACTCTGCCTCCTGATTGCTGGAACCACAGGTTTCTGCTTCTATACTTGCCTAATTTCACATTTCATATTTCTTGTTAAGTTTATTACAATTTTTCCATTTTTGTCATCAATGTTAGTGATATCTTAATTTAAAATATTTTTCAATTAGTTATAACTGGCATACAAGAAAATAACTGATATTTATATTTTTTAATTTTAAGTGATCTAATACTAATCTATGCCTATTATAACCTGACTAGTAGAATGTCTACACAACATACAGAAGGCCTTGGGCTTGATTCATAAAAGGGTAGCATACATGCTTGATGGCATGAGAATCAGAATATCTAGGCAATTCTCAGCTACATATTGGTTTCAAGGCCAGTATGTGATACAAGGGCCTCTGACAATGAATGAATAAATGAATGAATGAAGGAATGAATGAATGAACAATTAAAACCTTAGTTCTTACTAGGATCACCAGCTTTTCAGACAATACTCTTAACTTTCCTAGACATGAAATCACAATCTTAACCATTTCTGAAATTCTCTAATTTAGTAGATCTAAGCTGAGTTAAAGAGGTGGAGGTAAACAATGAGTTCGTTATTGCTTTTAGAGACATACTTATGTTTTCAAACTATGAATAATGATGTGAGCTATTTGACTTAATGTATTTTAGCTTTTCAAAATTAATTTTGTTATAATTAATAACCATCTTATTTGACATACCATCCCCAATTCCATCTTCCCCCCATCCACCCACTCCTCCGACCAATCCCCCCAACCCAACCCTTATCCACTCCTCAGGGAGGGTGAGACCTCCTATTGGGGATCATCAATGTCGGACACATCATTTGGGGCAGGGCCTATGCCCGCTCCGTGTGTCTAGGCTTAGAGAGTATCCCTCCTGAGGGACTGGACTCCAAAGGCCATTCGTGCTCTAGGGATAAATGCTGGTTCCTCAACCAGAGGTCCCATAGACTGCTCAGGGCCTCCAGCTGACACCAATCTTCAGGGAACCTGGTTTGGTCCTATACAGGTACTCCAATTATCAGACTGGGGTGCTTTGTCTCCCATTTGTTAAGGTCAGCTGTTTCTGTGAGTTTTTCCAGCATGGTCTTGATCCCTTTGCTCATTAGTCCTCCCTCTCTGCAACTGGATTCCAGGAGCGTGGCTCAGTGTTTTGCTATGAATCTCTGCTTCTGTTTCCATCAGCAATTGGTTTAGGCTGTGTGATGGCATTTAAAGCGGTCATCAATGTCATTATAAGAATCAGTAATCTCTACTTTAAATCATTAGTGTGCATAACCACTAATAATAAGTTTCATATATCAGTAGACTGACAGAATAAATGCGTATAAGGAATTAATCATCACATATGATCATCAATCCTAGCAAGAAAGGCACATCAGCTAATAGTAAGTGGGCTGTTTTGTTCCTGCTTCCTGAACATAAAAATATTCCTCATTCAACTATTTGTCTTTCTAAAACACTATAATGTATTCCTGGGCTTTTTACCTCAAAGCTACTTGACAACAAAACCCCGAAGGATGATATTATAGACACGATAACATGGAAGGTCTGACTCTCATGTATTGTCAATGATAGACAACAGACTGCAGACAACCAGTGAATGCTAAGATTGGGAAAAATAGTCTTCCCCAGGGAAGAACTTCCTAACTGGGCATCAAATACTTCATATGCATAGAAATAACACTGTATGGAATATGTAGTTAGTATTTGTATATTTAACTGTGTGTGTGTGTGTGTGTGTGTGTGTGTGTGTGTGTGTGTGTGTAAAATAGCATATAAAGAAACATAGTACATTAATCTGAAAAAAATCATGTGTTGCACATGTAAAGAGAAAGGGGGAACTGATTTAAGTATACTTAAATTTAAAAAATAAATGAGATAAATATATAAATTTAAATTGAATGTTTCATGACAGAATCCACTTTTTTCTCTTTCCCAGAATATTTTCATGCCATCTTTTATATAATTAGTTTGTACTACATGATACTAAGTATTTTAATACTGTCTTTTCTACTTGTAATGTCATGCTTTTCTTTTAACTCCTACTTCATTAGATGTTCTCAGATTTGACTGTTTTCCTGCTGAGTAGTAGAAAACAGAGAAGAATAGTTATTTGACAGTTCATAAATAAGTTGAACAGTTTCAATATTCTATAGTGTTTAGGGCTCTGTGTTTCTTAGATGGAAAGTCCCTTTTCTGAGGATACCATATACTTCAGCCTTAGACCTTGAGGAATCAAGCCTGCAGACAACTAGAAGCTTCTTCCCTAGTGAATAGTTTTCATAGTTCTGGAAGTAATGATTAATCTTATCCATGTGTGAAACCGGAGAGCTATATCTGCAACAAGCCTGGTGCAATAATTTCAAGAACATCATGGGAATAAACAAACATTTTATGATAGCAATGAAAGTCCACATCATAAGATTAAAACATATGCATGGCACTATTCTCAGAGCCAAATCATGTGGCTAGAGAGTCCATATACACTGGGAAAGAACATAATACTATTTTTCTGCTAATTGGATAATAGTAATAAACTGTTTTCTATGCTTTCATCCTCATATATAGGATTAACATATCTCTAAACACTCACCAGACATGCTTCTTTTTTCACTCAATGATTAAAATGTGCAGGCCCATAATTCTCATAGGTGCTGAGAATAAGATGCTCTGGAAGTTTCACCTTCAAATGGAACATCTCTACCACACCTCTACCTCCAAACACCCAGGGATCACCATTTAAGAACAATCAGAAAGTGTGTATGAACCGTAACCGGAGGTATCATATGATGAAAAGGAAACAGGATTTGCCCAGATAAAACAGAGCACTCATAAATATGAAGTAGTTGTTAGGACATTATTCACAAAATTATGATAGACAAAATCACAGAAGAGTGAAGGGGGTCCGGGAATGGCACTCCTAGCACAATAGCAGTTGACTACAGATGGCTTCTGGGAGAAAATGTCAGATTTCTTTAAGAATTCAGCCTTTTACATGTAAGAATGCTTCCATAGTGTCCACTGAATTAGACACTTTCTAGATTTAGAAAGTAGACTCGGAGATTGTTTGATTTTGATCACATGATATTTACAGAGAATAGTGATGGGAGGGGATGAAAAGAAATTAGAAAGGAAATAATGGACATGCACTGAACTGAAACTCATATGATCTATGAAGTACTCAAAGAAAAATACTAATTACAAAATGTGATAATTTTTCACTTTTAAAGAACTAAAGATACACTTCGTTGCCAATTTTTTTTAAATTGACATCACCTTCCACCGGAGATTTATTCAGTCTTCAATGGATTCTGAAAACTCAATGCCTTTGTCTCTGTGGAGCTTTTCAAAGAATCACTTATGCGTGTGTGCTAATGAGCAATGGGGAAAGTCTCATGAATTATTTTTGTGGCCCAAAGCAAACACTGTCATTTCCACTGCAGGTGAAATGAAAATTGCAATTCTGGAGGGAGAGGAGGTCACAGAACTCTAACTCAGGTTTGAGCTGCTGCTGTTACAACTCCTTTTTAAGAGTCAGGATCTGCAGAATGACAGCACCATCCTACAGATGCATGAAGCCTGGTGAGTACTTTGCATTTCACTTGGAGCAGAAGAGTGAGTCAATGGGAGAGAACTGGATAAGAGCTCATTTCCAGTAATGGGAATCTGAGATAGCACAGATCTGTGGAACATAGAGAAAAGGGAGGAGATTAATTCCATTACCAAGTGGTGACTGAGGATTATAGAAGTCTTCAAACATTGTGCCGCGACTTGTTGGTTCTTAGTGTAGTTTATAATCCCCAATGAAGGTGACTGTTGGTATACCAGAAGAATGCAAGCCATCTGTTAGTGTGCTGAAGGGCTGTTGCAATAAGTCAATGTGATCATTCAGCTAACCTTTCATCATGTGTTCATTATTTTGAAGTCTTATTATTATGGTTAATATAGGATTTAATATCCAAATTGGGAATTAAATTGGAAATAGAAAAAGCACACAACCCTGGGAAAATGCAGGATTTGAATATGTTGCTGGAGTGAAAAAACGACATTATTATGAGATACTAATTTAATCATGTGGAGTAACTCTGTCTATAGTGAATAGGCAGTGGTAAAATGACTGCTTTGAAAACTCTTCCTCTTGAACTTGAAAAAGTGACAGGGAAGTTAAGGTGGAGTGTAACTATTGTGCAATGACAGACAGAATATAAATATTTCATAGATAATCAACACAGTATTAGGGTATTGTGAATTTTCATGTTGACTTATTACTTAGTTCTTCGGCACCCTCACAGGGAGCCTTCATTATCCTGATGTTATCCACAGTCACCCTCACTTTGGGATTTATATTACAGTAAGAACCAACAGGGACTCACACATGGTTAAGAACACTCATATTTTTTTCAGTCACACCTTAGTAATGGGATCATTCTTGTGCTTCCTCTCTGTGTTCCTCCAATCAGTTTTTACCTTAGATTTCCATCAATGGTTTTCTCTCTTGTATAGCTCTTACTCCAATTTTCAGCAGAATCTTATAACATTAATACTCAACTGCTTATTTTTTGCCAATAGAACTTAGGGCCTTACACACAGCTTGCCTGGACACTACCACTGAGCTAATTTTAATCCACTTTATGGTTATATTCCATCGGACAATATTAAGGTTTCACATTATTCTGAATATTCTTAATTATCTCACATGCACAACCTGAATTTTAAATCATCATGAATTCTATTGTAATAGATAAATCATATAGGAGAATGAGAAGGGGAGAAGAGGAGGGAGCAGGAAGTGAGGGAGCAGAAAGGTTGAGTAAGGGGAAGAATAGATGATAAATCATATAATAATAAAAGAATCCAGTGGTGGTGGGACATGACTTATATCTCATTTGTAAAACATAGGTAGAAAGCTCTCTGTGAGCTCTAGATCACTATGATCAACATAGGGAGGTCCAGGAAAGCTAGAGTTACATAATGACTCACTGATTGAAAACAACAACAACAATTATTAGCAAACACATACAGGATTTAAAATGAATGATTTTATTAAATTAATTTTTTTCTCAAGATGATATTTGTTAATCACGTTAGCATTTCATATTTCATTCTGTACAGAGTAATAGTGTTAGAAATTCATTGGTACCACTATAGCCTTTATCTCAGCAAAAACAGCAATGCATATTTTCAGGGGAATCATAAATTCCTGGTGTATGTGTACTTGTGAAATTATGCCGGGAGTTGCAGCAATTCCTATGATGTCAACCAACACTTAGGCAATATTTATTTACAATCTGATCTTATAAGCCTTACTTGTAGTTTGTATTTTCCTGTGGAGTGAACAGTCATATTAAAGTGAATATTATATATATATATATATATATATATATATATATATATATGTATTCTATTTTTATTTTGTGTAAATGAATGTTTTGCCTGAATGTATATGTGCCTTATGGAATTCAGTGCCTACATTGGCCATAAGAGTGTGTCAGTCCCCACCGAAACTGGAGTGCAAGTAATTGTGAGCCAACATGTGGGTGCTGGGGATCAAACCCAGGCAGTCTACAACAGCAGCAAGGTTCTATACCACTGAGCCATCTCTGTAGTCCTCTCAAATGCGAGCTTACAGCAAAAAGAGTACAGTTACATAACAACAAATTGAATTTTTTATGTTAGGAACATAAACTGTGTTTAAGAAGTGAATTTGTTTAAGAACATCTCTCATGGCTTTGTGATCACAGACCTACGTGACTGTGTTTGTGCTGTACTATACACTTTCATGTCCATAATGGATCCACTTTGCCTCTAAACATGCTTATGGGTTAGTTACTTCTCCTTGGTGTTTCTGAGGCCAGATCATGACAGTTTCAAAAATATAGAGGTGTCAAAATAACAGGATATGAATGTTTCATAAGTTGTCACTTCTAACAGCCTTATATGCACTTAATTCATAAAAATGTTATTTGCTATTATTCATAAATTTTTTGTTGTTTTTTCCCAGAGCATCTAAATTATATTTTATTTGTATCTATAAAAGAAAAATCCAATAGTAACTCCATTTGGTGTGTTCACTTAAAAATATAACTTTGCTTCTGAATAAAATTCTGCTATCCTTTTTGTAAGTATGTCTTTGATTCTTTGAACAACTATCAAGAAGTTAGGAACACCCAATTTATATAGAGACCACCAGCATCATCTGTATTTGATATAATTGACTGAACTTCTCATTTTTCCCATACAGAATAAAATTGAAATTCTGGATGTCTTTAGACAGGGGAAATTGGGATCTCTGTTGTGGTATGTCCTAATTAATATCCAAATGTGATACCAGTTGGAAGACAACTCGTTTTATGAGCAATCCAAATAGAAGAATGCATTTAGAAAATATGCCTTCTTAACAGAACCTCATCCAGAATGAGAACAATTTCCATTAAAGAACTTTATTAACAAATTTCTAAATTTCTATTGCATCCATGCCAATTTATATGGGAATTTTTCTAGGCTCTTAGCATGTAAAAGGAACTTATAAAAATCAGTTTGCTATAGCACCCATCTGAGGGCAATCTGGCTGCGACATCTGTCACCCCATTGATCACCAAGGTTGATTCGGCTGATCTGGCTGGCTAGGCGGGTGTCTCCTTCCTCCCTCACCGCTCCCTGTGCCTCCCTCCTTAAGCTGCGCACTGGGTCGAAGAGGACGACCTTCCCTGAATAGAGGAGGACCGGTCTAAGATCAAGGGTATATGAGTAGCTGCGCTCCCCTGCTAGAACCTCCAAACAAGCTCTCAAGGTCTAGTCATAAATTTTTAAAGAAATAACCTAAGTGAATATTTGCTATTAAGAATATTGGGGTTAAGTTTGTGACCAGTATATTCATGTGCATTATACTATGTCTGTGAAGAAAAGTATTCATTATCAGAGTGGGCAAAGTGAACTGACTTTTCTGTGCAAAGGAGTGGTATCAGAGAGTGGTGGTCATTGTTCCCACTTAATTCCTTTAATATCTCTTCTTCACTAAAATGAAAGCATGTGTGCAGTGAACTACTCAAGTCTCAAAGATGTGCTACAGATATTTCCTAGTCACTGACATTACAAATTCTCCAAGGCCACAACAGAGCTTAGCAGAAGCACTCCAGGGTGCTTATTGGAGCACCTTGTCAATACTTGTAATTTTCTCTATTCTACCAGATGTAGTTATGTAGGTCCATTGGCATCCATTTCCGAGGAATGTGTCCGGTGTCCCAGCATGTATTTTCTATTTGTTCATTTTCTTGCCTTTTGTTTTAGTTAGCTTAAATGTAACTAGTTTATTTAAGCCTTTATCTTATTTGAAGTTTTGGTTGACCCGATCCTTCTTCTCTCCATGTCTCCTCTCCCAGTCCAGCTTGCCTCATGCATACACATTATTTTCCTTCTCTGCTCATACATGATGTGTTTTCTTTCCTTCCATAACCTCACATATGGTAACTCTTTTTTTAACTCTCTTATGCGTCACATCCATGTTACCTGGGCTCAACTTGCATTCATCCCACGCATTTTTCTAACACTCATAACTACTAAACCTCATTGACACAGAGTGTAAGCTAGTGATGTGTCTGGGCCAGTCTTGCCTCACTGAATAGAAGACTTTGTACATTCTGCTATAGCCTTTCCCTAGGGTGTTCTACAGTGCCAGTGCATAGAGAAGGGAAAACCGCCAGTATCTGATAGTTTCTTAGGTCACAGCTCATATCTCCACTCTGTTTAAAACTGTTCAGATACCAAGATTCATAGTCCATTTTGTCCCAGGTCTTGATTGTGCAGGAGACGGTCATTGCATTGGCGATGATTAGATGGAGCAATTGGATTTTTCCTAGGACTGCATTTTTGAACCCGGTACTGATCCCCAGCTGCTTCTGCCTATTCCATCAAGGAGATCTCAGCTCCTTAAGAGGATTTAAGACAACTTCTCCTGCAGAAATATAGTATGGTGTGTTGTGACTTTACACCGACTTCACTGCACCGATGGACTGTGTAATCCACTGCCTTATTTCTATCATTTCCTGTCTAAGCCAATGGGGTGCTGCATGACTCTCCCAGACACAGTTTCATATGAGACACAGGACAGCACTCCTGCAGCTATCATTATCAGATAGCTTTCTCTATGCTCTCTATATTCTGTGAGACTTTATCTTGGCAGATACCTCTTTCTATCTCAATGGCCTGACATGAGTGTGCACACATGTGTGTGTCTATAGTTTATGATTTTCATGAATCCATGTCTTCGCATGATGGAAGTTGTCAGTTCAAGCGTCATTCTAATGCACTTTTTTGTTTTTAGTAACATTTCCTTATAAAAGACTATTGTATGGTAATGGCCAAAAGACAACTCAGCATGACCAAAGTCTACATTGAGACGTTTTATTCAGTGGATTTGGTTACTACATGGAAGGAAACAATTCTCACAGTGCAGACTGAAATTCGTCCTACAGGGAGTTTGGAACAGGGGTAATCCTGAATGGCACTTGTCACAGGTGGGTGGGTCTTAAAGCAATGAATAACATTAAAAGAAGTTAAATACAGACAGTTATTTGGGGTATTTTGACTCCCAGGTTGTAGAACAGGGTTGGGTACTTTTCCACGAGAATTTTCATGAAGGGATTACAAAAGAAAGAGTTAGTTTCATGTTAAATCACAGACAGCTCCAGCTGAGGCAAGATGAAGGAAACTTTGTCATGTCAAAGTACCAGAGGTATATTCTCAGTGGTATTACAAAAAATTGTCTCTTTATATCTTTTATTATTAGATGAGAGATAAATGTAGTATTAATATATTCTATTTTGCCAACATTATTTAAATTGTTTTCGTTTACACAATAAGTAGAAAATATCGATATATTCTGGAAATCTTATATTGGATTTGTTCTATAGGTTGTAAATTTTCATTGTTTCTTGTGGGCAAATGTCACAACATTGGGAATGTTTTCTTTACTGTGAAACATGATGGCTCTCCTTCCATCTGATGTGGAATCAGAGTTAATTGCTCATTCTCACAGTAACATACATGGAAAGTAACTTCTGCCAAACTTTATGATGAGGTCTTTTTTTTGTTGTTGTTGTTGTTGTTGGTGTTGGCCTTGAACACCTGAACTTTTTGAGTCCTTCTTTTAGACTTTAAGTTTCAGGATCTCAGTAGCCCCATCAATTAAAGGCTTATACCCAGATTGAAGTCTGTAAATATTTGTCACTATATATTTGACCAGAAGAATAGCAGCATCATATACTTAATGAAATTGTGCCAAATCACAGAATGGATTTCTGGAATCTGGCAATTGGCTTTATTTACTTATCACAAACTACAGCTGGAATTTTGGGAATTTTCTCCCTAATTTTCTACTATGTAATCCTTTACTGGAGAGAAAACACATTAAAGCCCACAGATTGGATTCTCATTCACATATTGTCAGCCAATGCCTTGATCATTCTCTCTACAGGAGTGACCCAACCAATGGCGGTTTGGGGACTGAAGCATTTCTTGAATGACTTTGGATGTAAACTACTGTTGTACTTTCAAGGACTTGGTAGGAGTGTGTCTATTGGTACCACCTGCCTCTTGAGTGTCTTCCAGGCTTTGACCATTAGTCCCAGTAAATCATGTTGGAAACGTCATAAAGTCAAAGTTGAGAAGATCACTGGCTACCACATCTCCCTCATTTGGATCCTGTTAATATTGATTTTTCCATATTCTTTTGTTAATTCGGGCAGCAAAAATGTGACAAGAAAAAGAGATTTAGGTTACTACTTCATTGTAGGGTGGGAATTGGCCCTTCACTCTATGCAGCATTGGTGGTTTTCCCTGAAGTCTTCTTTTCTGTGCTCTTGGTGTGGTCTAGTGGCTCCATGATTTTTATTCTGTACAGACACAAGCAGAGGGTTCAACACATCCGCAGCACTCATGTTTCCAGTAGACAATCTCCTGAATCCAGAGTCACCCAGAACATTCTGATCCTTGTGTCTACCTTTCTGGCTTTTAACACTCTCTCCTCCATCTTAAGAGGCTACATTATTTTTTTATATAATCATAATTGGTGGCTGGTGAACACCAATCGAATAGCTTCTCTCTGTTTTCCATCATTTTTACCCTTTGTTCTCACATATCGTTACTCTATTTTATCCAAGCTTTGTTTGGTCTCTATAACAAATAAGAATAATTTAATCTCATTTTAACTATGAAAATAATATATTTTTCTCAGTATCCAGTTGTTTACTCACTAGTCACTCTCAAATTGCCAATGCAGAATGTTAAGTAGTTAGCAGGTTGTCTTTTTAAGATTAGCTGAAATGAACATGAAAGCTTTGTCAGCTGGTTGATTCAGCAGTCTACATGAGCCAATCCCATCTTGTGATGCCTATAGAACTATTCAACATGAAGCTGTGAGAGTCTTTACTCTGCCCACCTGATGTGCAAAGGATCCAGCAAAATGCTGTCGATAAAACTGCCATTCTTGTAGATTTCATTCTGTAAGTTTATCTTCAATCCTTGTTGACTTAATAGACAGCTCTGTGTAGTATATTCTAATTGCATGGATACTGAAATAGTGACTGGCAATGAACTTGTTTGTCAGAAGGCCCTCTTCCCATGACAACTGCTTTATCCCACATGAATGCCAGAAAAAAAACTGGATTATTATCTTTCACCTTTTATAAAATCAACTGAAAATGACAAATTATTTTGGTATTATTCTGAACATATTTTGATATTATTTTATAAGAACCAGCATCAGCATTGATATTGATTTGTATATATTCTTCCCTGATGTTGTCTTTATATGGTTTGTCATCAGTGTAATGCTATCTTCACTAAAGAGTTAAAAGGAATTTAACATAGCCATTATGGAAATCAGTTGTGGCTTTTCAAAAACACCTGAAAATTGAATCACTATTTTACCCAGGTATTCCATCTTTGTGTGTATCCACCTAGAACTCCATATCATACACTGGAGACATTTGCACACCCATTTTCATTGCTGCTTATGTACTATAAGACAGAAAATAGAAGCCACTTACATACCCGTAAACAGATACAGTGATAATTAAAATGTGTCTATATGCAAAATGGATTATCATCTGACAACATGGAGACATGATGACAGCAAATATATCAGCAAATTGTTGGATGTATAAGGGGTAACTTTAACCCAGGTCACATAAACTCAGTATGAGATTAAAACGTCACATGATTCCCATCATATGAAAATATTATACAATAATACCCACAATTATGTAATCAAATGGGTGTCAGTATAATAACTTCAATATCACATTTGGAAAGGAGACCAATAAAGGTAGTATTAAGTGAGGACCAGATAAAAAGATGCATATTTATGAAAAAGGATATAAGTTAATTATTTTTCTATTTCGACAGTCATTTTTCTCGTTATTTCTGCTACATAAAATGTAATGGCTAGTGACAAGGTAAAAACATAAGCAAAACTGGATGGCTTCACCAGGGCTGTTCAAACTACACTGAAGTTTAGTGAAATGTACAGTATTTTGGCCTGGCCAATTATTGCTGTGATTCACTATTTCATTGTTGCCTAGTAATGCTTTTAGTTGTGAGTTCATTAAAATAAACTGATATTAGTTAAAAATGAAACATCATCATATATTTTTCAAAGATACCGGTGTGGTTTCACATATAGCTAGCAATAAATGTAAATCATTATGAAGTAAGTCTAAATGAGAGAAAGAGCATGATTGTCATAATAGATGCCAGAGAATCTTTGTTTTCCTTTTTTGAACATATTATTGAAAGTAGAATCTACTCTTAAACAACATAGCCTGGTTAAACTCCATCTCCCTTGAAACGTCTCTACACTCCCCTTCCTTGTAGATCCACTCCCTTTCAGTCATTTGGAAGCAATTGGATTCTAAGACAAGAAAAAACATAACAAATTAAAATATAGTAAGATAAAAACATCATATGAAAGCCAGGAGATGGTGGCGCATGCCATTAATCCCAGCACTCGGGAGGCAGAGGCAGGCGGATCTCTGTGAGTTCGAGGCCAGCCTGGTCTCTGCTTCTACTGTACTCTTGTTCTATGACTCCTTACAAATCAAATATTTTAGATGATCCCCTATATCCTCTCTGTTCCACTCCCAATGCTTTTTGGTTCAATGTTAGTAATTTACAACTCCTCTTGTCATGAATACATACTCATGACACATGAGCCTCTGCCATTGCCATTGAGAACAATTCCTTCAACACATGACCACTGTTGTCTTAATTTTATTCAGCTCATTTTCTCACTCCTAACTATTCCTTTTATGAATGTGGCTCAAATGGAAATGAAATGTGTTTACAAGTCATTACTCAATTATAATACTATACAGAAATCACTTTTAAAGATTAAACATAACTGGAGGTGATCTGTAATGGTGTGCCTATTCCTTATAAGATCCTTATGTCCTAGCCCTTGACTGGAGATTCATAGTATGCAGGGTTTTTTATGCTGAGATGGGATCTATTCATCGATGGACACTCCATGGCATTTATAATGGTGGATATTAGTAAAATACTTTCTGACATCTGGACATGCAAATTGATTTTCTCATTTGATTCTGCTAGTAGCATGTTTCAACCTTCCCTCTTACAGCATATTCACATCTAAATTTTTTATGAAAATAAGATATACTAATAAGATAAGACAAATTAAAACACATTTTTAAAAAAAGATGAAAACTACTGATCAGAATAAAAAACAAAATGAGAATAAAATCTTCAGATATTTTCGAGCTAGAGTACCAAGTGACAAGTTCTGCAATGGCCAGAGAAAGCTGACAGATAATGCATTAAGCAAGAGGCTAAGATTTATATGTGAGGAACTTTTAAAAACGCTCTGATTCATGCAAACATAAATAAAGAAAATAATCCTGTTTTGTAGACTGGGCAAATATTAATAAAAATAAAGGTACCTGAATGAAACTAAACTTAATATACAGATACAGACTCTCTGAACAGGATGGCACCCATAGTTTGTTGATGGGTTAATTATTAAGCACTCTACATATAAGTTACAGTTCTGTAGCTTTGTCCTCTTGCGGAACTCCAAACAGTGGGTACAGGGGCTGTCTACTATTATTTTCTAGATTTATTTGTTATATATACATAGTGTTCTGTCTGCATATATCTTTTCAACTCTTTTCCTGGCTTTTGGGACCCTACTCCTCATGCTAGGTTGCCTTGCCCAGTCTTAATACATGAGGAATCCTTAATCTTACTGCAACTTGTTATGTCTTGTAGGTACTCACAGAAGACCTGACCTTTCCTGAACAGAAATGGAAGAGGAGAGGCTGGATGGGGACAGAGGGCAGTGGGGATAAGGGCACTGAGGGGATATGAGAGAGGGAAAACTTCAGAAGTGACATAAAATATATAGACAGACAGACAGATTTAAATTAAAGTGAAAACCAAATGTCAATGCCAGTTAATAATGGTGGTAAAGTCATGAATGAAGGTCTCCCCTCAAAGTCTATATGTTAGACTACATCATGGAGAAGATGAAGCTTTTTTCTCCCAGTGGAAAGGACTTGGATTATTTTGGGTGTGCACTTTCTAGGGAACAGAAGACCCCAGGTTAGAACCATTTCTTCTTTGCAGAAAAGGAGACATTTTCTTATACAAAAAGTTATTATGAATAAAGTATGGTAGTAATGTAACTCCTCAGGCAAAACCAGGAGGGCAGACATGCACTTTTTGAGGAAATGAATATATGCAAATAAAAAGAATTATATACAACTAAAACAATTTGATGAGTCATTTAGAAGATAGATGTTACAGCACTTGGCTTGTAGGAGGTAGAGTCAAGGAGATAGACACGTAAATAAAGTAAGGTGAATGGGGTGCAGCACACTGGTAGTAGGTTTATCTTACTTTTTATTTTAAAGCACATTTTTGCATCTCGTATTACAATCTGAATATATTTTATATTTGATTATTTTCATTTAAATGAAAACAATCTCATTTTACCTATCAATCACAGTTCCCTCTCCCACCTGTCCTACCAAGTCCCCATCCCATGGCCCATCCATTATCAGCATGGGTGAGGCCTACCATGGTGAATCAACAATGTCTTCATATCATTTGGGGCAGGACATAGGCCCACGCCTGTGTATCTAGGCTGAGAGAGTGTCCCTCCAAACAGAAAGGACACCCAATTCCTGTTCGTGAACTAGGGATAACTACTGATTTCACTGACTGAGGCCCCATAAACTCTCGAAGCCACCAAAACTAACAGCCATGCTCAGGGGCCTTGTTTAGGTTTTGTGCTCATTATCCAGCTGGCATTCTGGGGTCTGTGAACACCCAGTTGTTCAGGTCAACAGTTTCTGTGGGTTTCCCTAGCATGGTCTTGACACCTTGTTCATCCCACATCATTTCTATAGCTGGAATCCAGGGAATTCAGCTCAATGCTTATCTGTGAATCTCTGCTTCTGCTTCCATCAAGTACCAGATGAAAGAAATATGATGGCATTTATGCAGTGATCAATCTCATTATAATGGAACAACATTTAAGGTAAACTCTACACTGTTGCTTAGAATCTTAATTGGGGTCATCCCTGTGTATTCCTGAAGACTTCATTAGTTCCAGATTTATCCTTATGTTCATAAGGGCTCCCTCTATTAAAGTATCTCTTTTCTTGCTGTCTTTCTCTGTTTTCACCCAACTCGACTTTCATGACCCCTTATGTTCTGCTCCATCCTCCTCTTCTCCCCTCCTCTTTCTCCTACCTTCCTTCCCACTTTCTCCCAAATTGCTCAGGAGGTCTTGTCCCTTTCCCCTTTTCTGGGGGACCATATATGTCTATGTTAGTTTCCTTCTTCTCACATGCTTGTGTAAATTATGCCTCCATTGGAGACTTGGACCTGCACCCACTGAGAGGGTTAAGTGTGGCCCTTCTCCTGTCCTGCCCCTCCTTGGAGGACCATGTTCAGGTACATAGTACTTCCTGTCCACAGAATTCTTCAGAGACCTGGGGGCAGATGAAACCATCCAGAGTCTGCTGTCCTCTGAGTCTTGGACCTGCAAGTAACCACAGTGCCTGGCCTTCTCCTGCTCTCCTCCCTTCTCCTAGTTAGAGGCTACTAATCCAGGCAGATAGTACTGTCCAACCCATTGAATTTCCCAGAGTACTGGGGATAGAAGAAACCATCCAGTATCTGATAACACTGGTGTCTGAGACTCATTTACAACCACTAGGTGACAGACTTGGAGATAGACCAAACTATCCAGCATCTTCAACCATTTGAGCCTTGGACCCATACCCACCAGGAGAGGGAGAGGCCCCACCTGTACCTACTGAAAGAAGGAATGGGAAATTGATAGTATATGATCAGAAAATAAAGACTAATATAACACCACCAGAGTCTAGGGATTCTGCACCAGCAAGACCTAACAATCTAAGCAATAGTGGAGAGGTTACCTTAAATGCCCTTCACCTATAATGAGATTGATGACTAGCTCACATGCCAACCTAGAGCCTTCATCCTGTAGCTGATGGAAGCAGAAGTGGAGACCCACAGATAAACACTGAGCCGAACTCCTAGAATCCAGTTGCAGAGAGGGAGGAGTGATGAGCAAAGGGGTCAAGACCAGGTTGGAGAAACCACAGAAACAGCTGCCCTAAGCAAGAGGGAGCTTATGTACCCCAGACGGATAGCTGAGTATCCTCAGAAAGATTCAACTTTGTCACATAATTATCTGACGTGTGCCTTGAAGGTTCGTGTCAACAATTGTTTGATGTGTAAAAGGTATAAATTAAAAAGAGAAGAGACACATAACTAAAGTGAAAAATCAACTGAGAGTTTTCTCATAGATGATTTCCTCCTTTCCTGACAGTGAATATCTTATACTAGGATTTAATTACATAGAACAGACCAAAGAGTAGGTGTAAAGTAGAGCAATATAGGTCTCAACAGGGAGAAAAATCTGGTGGTGAAGATGGTCAGACCCACCCTAAAATCACAGCAAGCTGTGTCGTAGCTCAGGGTTTCCTGCTTCCCTGCAAAAGGTGAAGTTATGTGGCTGATCCTCAAATTTTGAGTTTGATCATTGCCTCCCATTAAAACTTGTCATAGAACACTTGTCCTGAAAGAAAACTATTAAAAGTAAATGACCAGAAACATTAAACTCACAGGGCAGCAATGATGCTTGAAAAACAGAGCTGGATATGGAATGGCAGCAAAGTGGAGACAGAATCCATAGGATTGTAGTGCAGGTCATTCGAATCTGCTTAGTGAGTTTGTGAGCAGACTAGGCTACAAGAATGCTTTCTACAAAAGCTAACACACACACACACACACACACACACACACACACACACACAGGCACACACGCACGTTGATGTGTACTGGAAGAACATTCAGGGATAAGAACACACTCTGCTTAGTGCAAGGCATGTGCTTATGACAAATGGGGCCCTAGAAGTGTGAATCAGTTGCTAACCCCAACACACAGTGTAGGCCAAGCGAGATTCATTGAATCCACACTTCTAAAATTAGCATTGGACACTAAGCCTGAGAAAAGACTAACCCAAGGGAGAGAAAACACAATGGGCAGCACCTAGCATTGACAGGTCCCTATTTCCATGTGAAATACACCTCACTTAAAATTCCAACTAATAGACTAGCCTGTACCCAAGAATACATTTCCCAAATCCGTGCTATTAATCAACATCCCTTCTCTTCCCCATAAGATCAGGAGTTCATTCACAGAAATCATTTTCCAGTTCAGGATCTATTTGTCTAAAATTGTGCTCTGAAATTCTCAGAAATTAGTCAGAGTATTCTCTAGTTTCCTTTATAGCAAGCCCATTATATTTTAAAAGTCATAATTTAATTGAGAGGGGAGGTTCCCCATGAATTTAATCCCCTGGATTAGATAGAGACCAGAAAATTTTCAGAAGCTGGTCACCAGTGATGCTGGTAAAAGACAAACAAGAACACACAAGGTTTTCCCTTGACCACCACAGAGAAGCTGTGTCACACATGTACTCTCACAAACTACACACACACACACACACACACACACACACATTCACACTAGAAAGAGAAAGTTGTCCAACTATGTTTATTGCCACCCTATTCACAATAGCAAGGAAAAAAATGAGCCTAGAACGTCCTAGGGACATGCAATACATGTCAGCTCACCCTAGATAGGGAACCCATGACAGACCAATTCTCAGACACCACCAATGTCCAATTTGGTGAAATGATGAGTTTCACTGGAGCTACATATGAGAATTTGGGTGAGGGGTTACAGACATATCTCTGTGAGTCCCAGGCCACTCAGATCTACACAAGTGTAAATCACTCTAAAAGGGTATAATAGCTCACGCCTTTAAAATGAACATCAGGGAAGTATATAAGACAGAAGCAATGTCTCAGAGAGCATTCATTGTCCTGTCATGCTGAAGTAAAGTTACAGTTTGAGGCTTGGTGAGAGCTGTGGAGACAGAATGAGCTCATTTAGCCTGAGGTAGAAACTAGTGGCCAGCTGCTTTGCTTTTCTGATATTCATTTTGAAGTTTGACCCCAATATCAGTCTCTGTGTCATTTATTTTTTCATATTACACCTTAGCTGATAGGTAGTATTGTCAACCAAACCAAGACATATAATATATGATTATTAAACAATTTTATATGCAAACAGAATGATTGAAAATAATAGATGACCATGCATATACATATGTGGAAGTCCATAGAGTAAAACATATATGGGGACACACATAAACTTTAATTTTCAGCAATAGTGTATTCCCCACATTCTAGTCACTGAAATGTCTGTTCTATAAATCATTTCAGTTGTCTTTAGGGCAGCAAGTGTTGAGTGTTCTTAGGTACAGAATATTTTTCAATTGCGTAGGCAAGTCCATAGATCTTAGGTCATTCTAACCATAAGAGATAAAATCCTGGTATGCATACTGCTTCCTATGTTCATTGTGTGTCCAGGGTTAGAATGTTCTTGGGTCAGGTTCAATTTGTGTTTTTTCTAAGACAAGACTGTTGGCATTTGGACCTCCTGAAACTGAGAAGATTCTGAAATACAAAAGACACAGTCAACAAGACTAAGCAGTAGCCCACAGAATTGGAAAACAATTCAACAAACTCACATTAGATAGAGGGCTGATCTCTAAAATATACAAAGAATTCCATAAGCTAGCTACTGAAACACCAAATAAGTCACAGAATGACAAACATGGTATGTATTTACTCATATATGGATATTGCACATAGAGCAAAGAAAATTCACAGCACCAAAGAGCAAGAAAACCAGGAGGACCATAAGAAAGACATACAGTTTTGCCCAGTGAAGAAGAAAGGACAAGAGCCCCTGAAAAAATTGAGAGCAGGAGGCAGGGGGAGGGAGTTAGGAGAAAGAACAGTGGAGAAGAGATGGGATAGAAAACATGAGTGATCAGGCAGATTGAGTGGGGAGAGGAAGAGAGGAGAACAAGAAAAGAGACACATCAATATAGGATCCACTATAGGTTTAAGAGAAATCTGGCACTAGGGAACTGTACAGAGATCCAAAATAATGACTCCAACTAGGAACCTAAGCAGTGGTGGATAGGCTCCCTTAAATGCCTTTCCCCTACAATGAGAATGAAGACAACCTTAAATACCATCCTAAAACCTTCATTCAGTAGATGATGGTACTAGAAGAAGAGAAGCACAGCTAAGCACTGAGCCAAAATTCTGGAATCCAGCTCCAGAGACAGAGGAGAGATGAAAAAGGCAGGGGGGATCCACACTGGGAAAGCCTGCAGAAACCTCTGACGTGAGAATGTGGTAACTCATGACCTCCCGAACATGGATGTTAGCTAGGAGCATTGGGAAGTCTGTGTGGCCTATGGCTTTGGAACCAGGATGTATCCCTAATGCACCAGTGGATTCCGTGAGCCCAGTTCCCATGGAGGGAGACTCTCTTAGCCTTGATACACAGGAGAGGGCCTAGGCCCTGTCCCAAATGACTTCACATATTTTGAA
>NW_023277176.1:0-24238 GCF_003668045.3 Cricetulus griseus | reverse complement strand
TCTTTCATGCTATAGGATATACCAAATCCATTGTCATTATTATACTGTAGGCACACAATGTTTCAAATGATTATTTCTAAAGAGGACCCAGTAAAACAGTGAATTTGTATTCATTTGGGGCTGATACTGATCTCATATACATGTATGTCACATTAATATATTATCTATCTATACTATGATAAAATAAATCTCATAATTAAAATAATTTATGAATAATAAATCAACATTAATAATAAAATATACTTAATGTATATATAAATATAATTTAATGTATTTAATGTATATATTGTATATATGTATATATATATATGTATATATATTCTGATACATGTGGCATGAGAAGGAGAAAGTATTTGGGCAAAAGTGATACTTGTAGTTTTCAGGACACTGTTATGACTTATGATTAATTTAACAGGAGGAAAATGTTCAGTTGTGGAGCTGGAATTAACCTTAGTGATTTGCTGTAAGAGAACCAAGGGAAGAGAGCCAGGCCCTTCTGCCCTACTGAGTATTCAAACCATATGTGTCTGTGTGTGTGTGTGTGTGTGTGTGTGTGTGTGTGTGTGTGTGTGTGTGGTAATGTAGTGTGGCTCGTTGGATTTAGAAGAGGGCCGGTCTTGTTTGCATGGAAGAGTTTGAAGGATTTAGACGAAGGAATCTCCATGTTAGATGTTACCATCCAGTATTCATAGTCAAAAAGATTTCCTTTGTTTTTAATAAAGAGCGACAGCTAAAATAAAAGACACCAATGACAATTTATGTTGGAGAGAATCTGGAGAAAGGGGAACACTCCTCCACTGCTGGTGGGACTGCCAACTCGTACAGCCACTTGGAAAATCACTATGGAGATTCCTCAGGAAAATGGAACCACTCAACCTCAAGATCCAGCAATTCCACTCTTAGGCATATACCCAAAAGAAGCACATTCATACAAGTACATCTGTTCAATGATGTTCGCAGCAGCATTATTTGTAGTAGCCAGAACCTGGAAGCAACCTAGATGCCCCTCAACTGAAGAATGGATAGAGAAAATGTGGTACATTCATGTAATGGAGTACTACTCAGCGGGGGTAAAAAAATGGAATCTTGATATTCACAGGCAAATGGATGGAACTAGAAGAAACTATCCTGAGCTAGGTAACCCATTCACAAAAAGACAAGCATGGTATGTACTCCCTCATACATGGATTTTAGATATACAGCAAAGGATTACCAGCCTACAATCCATACCACCAGAGAAGCTAGGAAACAAGGACTCTAAGAGAGACATAAATGGTCCCTCTTAGAAGGGGAAAGGGATAAGATCTGCTGAGCAAATTAAGACCAGTGGGGAGGGGAGAGGGGTTGAGGAGAATGAGAAAGGGAGAAGAAGAGGGGTGAAGAGGATATGAGATAACAGAAAGGTTGAATTGGGGAGAAGAATAGAGGAGAGCAAAATAAGAGATACTATAATAGAGGGAGCCATTTTAGGTTTAAAGAGAAATTAGGCACTAGGGAAATGTCTGGAGATCTACAAGGATGATACCAACTAATGATTTAAGCAACAGAAGAGAATCTATCTTAAATGCTTTCCCCTGATAATGAGATTGATGACTAACTTATATACCATCCTATAGCCTTCATCCAACAGCTGGTGGAGGTAAAAGCAGGCACCTACAGCTAAACACTGCACTGAACTGGAATCCAGTTGCAGAGAGGGAAGAGTGATGAGCAAGTAGGTCAAGACCATGCTGGTGAAACCCACAGAAACAGCTGACCTGAACAAGGGCGAGCCCTTGGTCCCCAGACTGATAGCAGGGAAACCAGCGTGGGACTGATCCAGACCCCATGAACATGGGTGTCAGTGAGGAGGCCTTGGAAATTTATGGGGCCTCTTGTAGTAGATCAGTACTTGTCCCTAGCATAGGAATGGACTTTGGGAACCCACTCCACATAGAGGAATACTCCCTGAGCCCAGACACACAGAGTTGGGCCTAGGCCCTATCTCAAAGGATATGACAGACTCTGCAGACTCACTATTGAAGGCCTCACCCTCCTTGGAAAGCAGAAAGAGTATAAGATAGGAAGAGTGTTTGTGGGTGGGCAGGAAAGGGAACTTTGATTGACATGTAGAACAATCTTGTTTCTAATTTAAATAAAAAATGGAGAAAAACAGAGAATACACATTTACTTACTTAGGATCCTATGCAGGGCATCTTATATCCTGGTATGAGGACACATAACTACTATCTGATTCTGCAATTCTACAATTCTAGAATGTTCCCTGTTGAACTGAAGCATCAACTACCATATTAGCATAGAGATAGTGCAATAAGTTTCCGAGACCAACTATTCTAAAAAATCAAAATGTATCAAGTCCCAATCCACACATCATCCTCATACTAACTCGATTACCACATTTCCTGTTTGGAAGAGCTCTTGACACTTCTACAATCCTCAACACCAAACCCGTACTCATCACATCATCTAAAACCCAAGAAACACCTACTTGTCCTCACATCTTATTTTCCATCACCCTTCTGAGGCCATACTCTGCCGATAGCATCATATATGGTATGCCCCTCAAGTACCTTATTATAATGTGCTTGCAACCTTTCAACTAATGTGTTTTTTTTTCCATTGGCCTGTGAATTTCTTTTGAAACAGGGATATGTTATTCATTTCTGTATTCTCTCTATCTTCCCAGGACATAGCATGAGGTAGATGACAACAAAGAGGAAAAAGACATTTGAAATAAACATCCAAAGGAAAATGATAATTATTTGTACATAACTTTATGAAGGGTATCAGCAAGGAGAGGTGCAAAATAAGCCAATAGTATGATTATATATCTATACATGTATAAAAATGTCACAAAAAACAGGCATTTTATATGATTAATATATGCTAAGGAAATGTAAGTGCCATTTAATTTAAATATATTTTCCTAGTATTCTCCAAACAACAGCTCAGCTTATTTTCACTTAGGTGTTGTGAGTATTTAGTCATTTTGGAACACTGCAAATTGTATTTTATAACTGTTAAAATAATGCAATTAGGCTCTCTCTGAAAGCATTCATTTTTCCTCTTTACTTTCACTAGCCCCATTCATGCCAGGTATTACTTTACAATAAATTCTCCCAATGACTATCAACATCATGGGCAAACATTATCTTTTGGCATATTGAAGAGCTGGCATGTTCCACCATTTATTTCATTCTTTTATAGCAGGCAAGCATGCCATGGCAGAATTTCCATCAACCTTTGGTTCTGAGTGGTCATATGAAGGTAGGACCTCTGCCACTCAGAAGAGGACACAAATTCGGAGAAGAGGACACAAATAAACCTTTAATTTAGCAAACAATTAGAATTTTGATAGAATTTTATATAGCTGTAATATTTTCTCCAACTTCCAAAATACAGATGCATGGAATATTATATGTTATATTTTGTCTGGTATTTCAATTGTTTCTATTGTTTGCTCATATAAACAATACTATGATGACTATTGTATGCATGACTTTCAGAAAATTATGATATTTTCTTCAAGGAAAAAAATCGTAGAAATTAAATTAAAGAATTTTAAAGTTTTGTAACATACAGATTTTCTCTCCAGGAAGGTAGTATCAATTAGACACACAAAACTGTTGGGGGATATTATCCTAAAGTGTGACTTTTGCTTAACTCTGTGAAGTTGTGTTATTGAGGCTGTCTAAATCACTTGGTGGTCCCAATGAAGATCTGAATGGCCAATACCTAGTCAAGAGCAAGGATAGGTGGGGCTGAGAGGCAGAGAGTATAAACAGAAGGAGAAATGAGAAGGCAGAGCAACAAGAGAAGATGGAGAGGAGAACATCAGGGTACAGCCACCGAGCCATCGCAACAGCCACAGAGTAAGAAGGGAAGTAAGATATACAGAAGAAAGAAAAATCCCAGAGGGAAAAGGTAGACAAATTAAGTTAAGCAAAGCTTGCTAGCAATAAGCCAAGATAAGGCTAGGCACTCATAAATAAGAATAAGCTTCTGTGAGTGATTTATTTGGGAGCTGGGTGGAGGGCTCCACCAAAAGTAAGAACAAAGCAAAAACATCATTCAAAATTCAATACCACGCAGACACACACGTGCAGAAGTGCTCACGTGCACACACACATGCGTGCACACACAGACAAACACCACAGTCTTTGATGTAATCATGGAACTATGAAACTACTTACAAATCTGTTATATAACACTACACTGGCTTCAAATACGATTTATTATAGTAAAAAGATTTAATACTGACATCACCATTAACATCATTTCTTAGTGGATCACAGTTTCATGATCTGAACTAAGCTAAATAAATAAAATGCCTGCTTTGTACCATAAATTTTGGAAACACTTCAGTGATCAATCTGTCATCATAAATGTTATCTCAAGGAATTTTGTGAGGGCTACAGTAAGAGAAATGACATATTACCACACAGACACACACACACACACACACACACACACAATTTTGCTATTTCTATACATTTCTATACTGTGAGAAAACAATAACACTTGATACATGATTTTCCTTAAATACAGTACCCTATTTGGAGAGCTCATTACTGTAGCCTCTACTCATGAAAACTAGTTATTTCTGATTCTCTACCAGATCCCAAACAAATTACTGAAGGAATAACATGCTTAGAATTGGTGAGGTAAAGAGTGGATATAGTCCATTAAAATAGGAGATCTTATTTTGTGGATGCCTAAACAGAGAGCTGGCCTGATGCAGTGGGAGCTCACTAACTCCAAACAGAGAGCAGGGGAATCTGCATGGGACTAAACTGGGCCCTCTGAACGTATGTGACAGCTGTGTGGCTTGGGTGCACTGTAAGGCCACTGACAATGGAACAAAGATTCATCCCTAATACTTGAAATGTTTTCTGGAGCCCATTCTCTTTGGAGTGATTGATGCCTTACTTAGTTAAGATATAGGGGAGAGGCTTGGTCCTGTCTCAAAGAGATGTGCCAGACTTCATTGACTCCCCATGGGAAGCCTTACCCTCTCTGAGGAGTGAAAAAGAAATTGGGGGAGGAAAGTGGGGAGAGTGGGAGGGGGAGAGTGGGAACTGGAATTGGTATGTGAAATGAAAAAAGATTGTTTTGAAATAAAAAATATAAAAACATAAATAGGAGATCTTGATGAAACTATATTCTAAATGTCTAGTTACATATAAATTATTCCACAAGTGCGTGAAAATAAATGAAGAATGAAGTAAAGGTAAAATAAGGAGGGTTAAAAGTAACATAATATACATTTAGAAAAATAAGGAACAGAAGCATCAACCTATTAAACGTCCTTTTTTTGGTTTTTCGAGACAAGGTTTCTCTGTGGCTTTGGAGGCTGTCCTCGAACTAGCTCTTGTAGACCAGGCTGGTCTCGAACTCACAGAGATCCACCTGCCTCTGACTCCCGAGTGCTAGTATTAAAGGCCAGCACCACCAATGCCCGGCTAAACGTCCTTCTTCTAAAGTGAATGCAAAGTAATGAAATAGATGAAAGAAATAGTTACTGTTATTTTTCAAGAGCAGGGCTTTTAGTCTCTAACAAATGCCTTGATCACTTTAAATATCCAGTTATTATTTTTCTTCAATATAATAAATTTGACTGAGTTTCATTCATTTAACAGTTATTAAGCATCTTCATGCAAGTTTGGATGATGGAGGATGTCACAAACCCACTGGGAAAGAACAGTTCAGCAGGAGAGACATATGTGAAGAATTTTTGATAGAGATGTATTAAAGACTATGTCAGAAAAGGCAAGGGAGCAGAGAATCATTCTCACTGAGGCATTAGAGGAAGTTTCCAATGATGAATAAGATACCAATGTGAAAAGGAAGAGAAAAATTATATTTTTGGATTTATAAAATTCTAAACATAAACACTTGAAAATAAAACACATGAAAATTTACACATTGCTTCTTGAGGAGGGAGCTGTGCTCAGTGTCTATGAGCGGAATGTGTGTACTAGCTATGTTACTAACAGTTTGACTCTATAATTTGTCTAAATTAATTGGTTCAAAAGAATGAAAGAGATTTAATAGGTTAAAGTAAAGTTAACTTAACTTTTTATCAAGAAGACAACCTGGGCAGTAATGACACATGCCCTTAATTCTAGCACACAGGAGTTTAAGGCATGGGTTTTCTGAGTTGTGGCCAGCCTGTTTTACAGAGCAAGTTCCAGGACAGCCAAGGATATACAGAGAAACCCTGCCTTGAATAAAAATCAAAGAAGAAAAGAACAACAAAAAGAAGAAAGGAAAAAGAAAGAGAAGATAAGCAGTCATTTGAAGTTGTAGAAACAATGTTTAAAAATAATATTTTAAAATTATTTTTAGGGAGCTGGAGAGATGGCTCAGAGGTTAAGACCACTGACTGTTCTTCCAGAAGTCCTGAGTTCAATTCCCAACAACCATATGGTGGCTCACAACCTGTAATGAGATCTGGTGGCCTCTTCTGGTATGTAGATATACATGGAAGCAGAATGTTGTATACATAATAAATAAATAAAATCTAAAAAAAATAATTTTTAGGTCCTTAAACATGGAAGGGAAGAATTTCACCTGTAAGCCCTCCTGGTTCCTCTGGCTTCTAGCAGTTGGGCACTATTATGGTGAGTGAGTTTAGGTGGTGAAATGGGAGAGAGAGAGAGAGAGAGAGAGAGAGAGAGAGAGAGAGAGAGAGAGGAGACAGACAGACAGACCGACACAGAGAGACAGAGAGACAGAGAGACAGAGAGACAGAGACAGAATAATGTAATAATGTGTTTGGAAAATCAGCATATCTGAAGAGGCAAGGACATTAAGGAACCGGCTGAGGTAGGTGGTATGCATGCCACTCAGGACCATGGGAATGTCTGGGCCTGGGCTCCTACCAAAGGCTATGACTTGGTCCCTAGGCCTGATGCAGCTCGAAGGGTCTCTGTTGATGTATGTGGCTCCTGTTATCACTGAGTACCTTGTAGTTGCCAAGAGTCTGTGTCACTACCTGTGACCCAGTTGATGTCCAAGTGATCTGCCCCCATAGGGGCAATGCCAATCCAGGATTACTGTGCTGCCACTCAGGAGCATGGTGACATCTGCTCCAGACGGCAGCTAGAGATCATGTCTGGGTCTGTTGCCCGGCTACAGCTGAGCTCTGAGTTGACATCTATGGCTTCTGTTGCCACAGAGGGTTGTACAAAGGTCCACAGGCCACGCTTACACTGGGACCATACAAACCTAGGTGGCTGGTGCTGCCCCGTGGGGCTATGGTGTCAGTAGATCCTAAACTGCAGCTGTGGGACAATCTGGCTCCATGGTCCCATTGCAGGCAGGGTTTGGGTCCAGGTCTGTGGTTCCTGTTACCAGCGAAGCCTGAACAGATACCCTGGATCCAGGCTGCTATCTGGGGACACTGTTGGCTTTTGGGGATCCACATTGACAGTTGGGCCATGCTGATCTGGGAGATTTGCAGTGCTAACTAGGGCCATGATGACATCTCTCCTGGGCTGTTACCAAGGACCTTCCTTGCCTGTGGTTCTGTCACAGCCTAAGTCTGTGCTGATGTCTGTGGCCTATGTTGCATGAAAGGCCTTCTTCTTGTCCAATGGCTGTGTGGCTGCCATGCAGAGTTATGTATCGTGTGCTGCATCCTAAGGACAAGAAATATTATGGGCCTGGGCTGTGGCTGGGGCTATGTCTGGATCTGTGGACCAGCCATAGACAGAACCTTTGCTGATGTCCAAGGCTCCTGTTGCCATAGAAAGGAGTTCAGATGTCCATGTCCGGGACCCGGGCACAGCCTGGTGCCATGTGGGGGTTCGATGGGCATGCTCCCATTGTGTCCATGCCAATGTAAATGAGCTGCATTGCCAACTAGGACCATGAAGACGTCGGAGCCTGAGCAACTGACAAGGACCATGTTTGGGTCCATGGACCAATCACAACTGAGGTCTGGATGGATTTCCACGGTCTGTAGCATCATTAAGGGCCACACAGACATCATGGGCCTTGGCTACCTCCTAGGGGCAGGTGTTGAGCCTCTGCCAGGTCCATGCAGATCTGAGTAGCCTGCACTGCCACCAAGGGACATGGTGTTGTACAGGCCTGGGTTGCTTCCAGGGACCATGTCTGGGTTCATGGCCATGTGGCAGCAGTGGTCTCTGTTGATGTCTGTGGATCCTGTTACCACCAAAAGCAGTGAGGGTAGGGCTACACAGAGTTGGTCCTGCTGCTCACAGGCTAAAGCTCTAAGTAGAACTGGCCCTGTGCCTTAAAAACTGCTGCACTCTGGAGAGGGGTCCCTGCAAGTCCCCATGGCGGCACAATTGAACTGTCCCTGCTGGCAAAGTGTAGGTTAGCAAGCTTTGAAGATGAGAGAGTGAGAGAGCTAACCCCTGGTCTGTCACATGGTCACATGTGTGAGGTAGAGATAACCTCCTTGCCCCTAGCCCTGGCAGAAAAGCTATTTCCAGGTCATGAGAGTGGGAGAAAGGATCCTGCCCCTCAGTGGCTTCATCACTTGGGATAGTGGGCCTTGAACCTAGCCGGGGTAGCATAATAGAGCTGCCCCCATTGATGGAGACACATGTGATCTAGCAGTGCAAATGAGTATGGGACTCTGGTCCTATAGTTCACCTGCCATAAGATAGAGCTGATGATGAAGAGATGGCTCCCTCTGCCCCTGGCTGTCTGTGGCAGAAGGGAGAATTTTCCTGTGGTCATGAGAGTGGAAGAATGGTCATTGCCCCCCAGAGGCAGTAGCACTCAGGAGATGAGGCTCTGAACTGTCAGGCCAACTAACTCAGCTACCATCCAGGCCCAGAGACAGGACTTTGAGTTAGCTCACCACAATATCCTCCCTCATTTGTGAATTGCTGGAGCATGTGTAGGGGCCAGACCTACAGATCCAAACAGCATATCCATGACACAGGACAATAGGATATTCAAGAGAAGTCCCAGTAAGAGCCCCATATAGCAGAAGCCAGAGGCCTCAAACTATACCAGTGATTCTTTGCAATGAACTCTTACAAGAAAAGATGTGTGGATTGATATGCTGTATGATTTACTGGGCCACAGTTCAGCTTCCACATTGATACTTTGCTTTTAAATTGTTTTTGTCTGGTCTTCATATTTTAGGGTTTTGGGGGGGTTATTGTTTTTTTTTTTTTTCGAGAAAGGGTTTCTCTGTGTAGCTTTGGAGCCTATACTGGCACTCGCTTTGGAGATCAGGCTGGCCTCGCACTCACGGAAATCTGCCTGCCTCTGCCTCTTGAGTGCTTGGATTAAAGGCATGAGCCACCAACACCTGGCTTATATTTTAGTCTTATATTTAAATTTTGTTTTAGGGAGGAGGTTGCAAGGGCAGAGTGCAGAAGCAAAGGAACAGGGAGATAGATGAGTGAGATTGAGATGCATTATGTGTAATCCATGAGAATCAATACAAGTTAAAAAAAATAGTATATTAATAATGAAATAATTTTTCCACTAATGCATAAGCTAATAATTCTGACAATTCAGTTATTCTACTTACTTTTCCCAATATCATTTGATCAAACAATGTATGGTCATCTTTCTGTGTAGATAGTATTTCCACCTTTGTGGACTATTGGAACAAAATAACATAAACCAGCAAGTCTATAATAAAAGACATGTAATTTCCCAACAAGATGGAGGCCAGAATGTGAAAGTTGCTGGCAGACTGAGTTTCTTGAGAGTCTGCATTAGCATCAGTATTATACTCTCCCTCCAATGACATAGTGGGCACTGATCCCCTTCACTACAGCACCACTGTCAAGACTTAATTATCTGTAAATCTCATGTCTTGGAATACAGTTAACACATTAACTGTTAAGGATTTTGAGAAATTATGGAAGGATGGAAAGTTTTTTTTTTTAATTTATCCAAAATGATTACTTTAAAATTATTTACAGAAAACCCTTTTATGCTGTTCTTCTCATAGAAACAATATAAAATCTATTATACTATTATACCTAATAGACATTTACTGAACATTTCACCCCATTATAAATATATACATATACATCCCTACATGCATGCATGCATACATACATACATACATACATACATACATACATACATACTTCTCAGCACCTCATGGAACTTTCTCCAAAAATGACCACATACTCTGACACAAAGCAAAACACAACAGACACAAGAGAACTGAAATTACACCGTGCATCCTATCTGACCACCATGAAGAATGAAAACAAAATTGAGTATCAATAATAGAATCAACAGAAAGCTTGCAAACTCTCGGAAAATGAATAACTCTCTGCTGAATAAGGAAAATGTGTTATGAAAGAAATTAAGGAGCAAATGTCTATGGATGTCAAGTTTAACCATGGCCTGGGATCTATAGAGCGATTTTCCTTGGAAAGAATCGTGTGGTGGCTAAGCGGCACTGTGTTGGCACAGGAGTGTAATCGCATCACAGGGAAATGGAAATATGCAGAGGGAACAAATCTCGTGAGATCAGACAGAGAAATGTTGCCAAAGCTGCAAACCCCTTGCTGAAGGGCGGGCAGCAGGGTGACGCAAGAGTATTATCACAGCACTGATTGGTGGAGACACTAGATCACGAGAGTACAAGTATCGCGAGATTCAGTCTCACTCCGGGCGTGTATATAGAGCTGCTGATGAGGCAGAGAAGTCTCTCTTGAGGTACCAGGACGAGAGCTTACACGCGGGTGTGTTCAAATGTTCCTGTGATTCCAGCCCTGAGAAGCAGAGGCCTGAGGGTACGAGAATTGTGAGTTTTAGCTTTTGTTGACTTGTATAGAGAGTCCCTGTCTGGAAAGTAATTAATTACCAGGAAAAGTGGGCACAGTGAGGTGGTGGGCATCTGTGTTGGGGGCAGGGCTTTAACGGCTACTCTCAGGTTTAGAGAGCTAACAAAGGTACCCGGCTCACAACGTTTAGTTTGGATTATCTGGGTAATATCGAGAAACACTTTTTTTTTCTTCATAGAAAAAGAAACCTTGCAGAGCCTGGCACAGTGGCGTGGCTGGCAGTACATTCGGGTCACAGTCTCGTAAGCTTGGTTTTGGGAACTGGAGATGAGCGGGCATGAGATTCCCCAGTTTGAGTGTCTCAAAAGCAAGGGATGGGGAAAGGAGGAAGGGAAGGATAAGGAAGGGGAGAGAGGGAACATGATAGAGGAAGCTAGGAGAGCATGGGAGAAAGGAAGAGTGAGAGAAAAGAAACTAAAAATCTGTCATGGCCCCTGGCATTGTGTCAAGCAGTTGCTTGTACTGTCAGATCTGGGTGAAGGATGGGAAGGGTAAGAAAGAGATAGAAGGGGGGTGAAAAAATCTGGATGTAGGAGGACGTGATGGGCCGGAAGGTGGCACGTTTAGGAGGATAGAGAGTTTGAGCCCAGCTGGAGATATGTAGAGACACACTGTCCCTGCCCCTCCCTCAAAAAGTAAACCCAATGTAATGCCATGCAGAGTGGTGGTGCTGACTTAAATCTACTGAGATTGAGATAGTCTGGCAGAAGAACTCAAGTTTGCTACTTCCTGGTGTGTCTAAAGAAATCTCGCCTTAATATATTTCTTTGTCTTTAGTGAACTGCCTTCATGAGTTGGATGGACAGTGCTGTGGCGCCTTGGTGGAGCCCTGAATCTACAAATACAGTGAGATTGGAAGACAAGTAAGTGGGGAGGGAGAAGGTGCACATGGTAGATATGGGAGTGAGTATGACAGGGTGGGGGTAGGGGTAGGGTGTGTGTTTGGGGCTAGGGAAGGGTACTGTTCTGAGGAGTGGGGGATGGGTTTACAGATGAGAATGGGCCTGACAGAGTGGGGTGGTGTTAGGGTGGGCGTGGCCTAGGCAGAGTGTCGATTGGTTTTATATTTTTTTTTGGAAAAGGCATTTCTAAATAGCCCCTGGAACTTGATTTATAGACAGGACTGGGCCTAGAACTCAGAAATATGCCTGCCTGTGCCTCCCAATGACTGTAATTAAAGGCATGTACCAACACGCTAGACTGACAGTATGTTTTAATAGAAATTCAAGGTAAACCTGGCATTGTGAGATGGCAGTCAGTGTACAGGCACAGTTCAAGAATTTTTGCACTAGTATTGGGATGAAAATTGTGAGGTTAGGTTAAATAATAGAACTCTTGTTATTAATAATAAAAAGTGCTGAAGAGATGGTTAAGTGTTCAAGCGTGCTTACTGGCTGCTCTTGCTAGAGGATCAAGTTTCCATTCCCAGCATCCACATGGTAGTTCACAACTGTCTATAGCTCTAGTTACTGGACTTCTGATGCCCTCTTCTGCCTTCTTGTGCATCTGTTACTCATTTGGTGCACATATGTACATTCATGCAAAGCACAGATACAAAGAAAATAAAAGAAAATATAGTAAAGGTTGCGCATGTTGGCACACTTCTTTAATCTTAGCACCCCAGAAGCAGAGGCAGGGAGAATTTCTGATTTTGAGGCCCATTAGTCTATAAATGGAGTTTCAGAGCAGTCAGGCCTCAGCTATTATAACAAGAAACTCTGGTTTGAAACAAACAATAATTAATCATAGTAATAATACAAATTGGGCAGAGTGGTTTGATGAGCAGTGTGTTGCCAGAGGATTGTAGACTCATCACTGTGCAATGGGGAAAGCAAGATGACTTGAGGATGCCAAGTTTGAGTCAGTTTTGGGTTATATATGAAATTTCACCTCAAGAAATAAATTGGTTATGTTAGCTAAATGGGCAGCATGGAGCCATAGGAATGTTAATCAAGGAGACAAGAGGACACCAGTAGAGTGAGACTGAGCCCTCCACTGGGTTATACAGACTTTGTCTAAACACGTGGTAGAGGAGGAGGAGAATCGGGAGGAAATAGAACTCTGGTGGACACTTATTGTCACTTTTCTAAGAAACATTCTCAAAAAAGAAAAGCAGGGAGTGGGGATTTTAATCAGGAAGTGGGCTTGGTTGTCTGCTGGTGGATGATGATAACAGGAATCTAGGCCTTGGCTGTATAATGACTATGTGTCAGAAAAGATAAAAGGAGGACTGAGGGAGAAAAGGAGGAGGCTGGGTGGTAAAGGTGATAGTACAGGGCTGCATACTGTATTCCTTGCTCTCTGTAGGAGGTAGTGGATGGATATCATGAACCATGAAGTCCTGCCTTGCAGAAGGAGATGCAGTGTGAATGAAATAAAAATAGTGTTTCATTTTATAGAATATTACCTTTAGTAAAATGTGGGATCTCATATACAATGGTGAATTATAAAGGAGAAAAATATTTTCAATATTTAAAAAGTATGTTAACAGTGCGCTGGTTCAATTATAGGGTAAGTAAAAGCATTACAGTTTGCAATTAACAAGTGTTCCAAACCTGATTGATAATTTTTTCCCAGATTTCTTGCTTTTTGAGAGTGGAAAAAATATACCCTACATAGTAGGCATATCTATTCATGTTAAATATACTCTCAACCAATTGTGGAAGGATTTCAGTTATTTTATTTGCATTGATAATTGAATGCATTTTAGTTCATTAACTTTTTCTCAATTACTTTATGAGTAGAGAAGGTTTACATAGAATATATGTTTTGAATATTTTATACTTTAATATGTATTCTTTGTAAATTTTCAAGGTGACATATAAAAGAAAATCTAGTTATCTGTTGCAGGTTACAGTTTAATATAGTATATCAATAATCTTACACTGTTGATTGTTGCTAGTTATTCTAATTTTTGTACATATGATTTGCCTTCTAGTGAGATAGGAATTATATAGTCCAAAATTTATAAGATTTTGTTTTTTTCTCCTTATACCCTCCATAGTTTTTACTTCACAAAAGTTATTAATTGGTAATAAATTTTATTGTGTGTTTACATTGTGCAGGTACAGGTTCACTTATGTGTGTTTAAATGCATAGACTAGAAGTACACCTGTGGTATGGTTCATTTGAAGCTGTCCACTTTGTGTTTCTTTGTGTCTTTCAGTGGTACCTGTGCCACACTGAGTAAACTAGACTGTCTGACACTCACAGGGATTCTCCTGTCTCTCTATCCCCTGGGGTTTTTTTTTTTTGGTTCTTCATTTTAAGCTTTAGTGTCTGTATGTGGTACATGCATATATAGTGGAATAATTAGTGTATGGATGTATGAGCCAGTGTAGAAGCCAGTGGAAATACCTTCCTTCATCATTCCGAGCCTTCATTTTTCCTTTTAGATAGACTTCTCATTGAGCTTGAAATCCACTGTTCCAACTATGCTTTCTGGTCATCAAGCAGTTACATTCTGCCCATCTCTCTCTGCCAATATATAGATTACTGGTATGTAAGGTCATTTCCAATATATTGTGTTGGTGGAAGTGATTTGAACTCGCATCCTCATTCTAGAAGAGGAAGAGTTTTTTTTTTTTTACCAATTGAAACATCTTCTAAGCCCCCTGCTTTTTAATTTTTAATTCATTTTGGGACCCCAAATCCCTAGAATGGTGCTATGTTCAAGAGGATAGATCTTCTATCCGCAGTTTTACAGGAAATGCCTTCACACATATGCCTAGAGGTGTGTGTGTGTCCTAGGTAATTCCAAATAACAGTGAGACTGACAATGAAGACAAAGGATCACACCTTATTTACCTCTCTGTATATGCCCTTGAGTGCAGGTGCCTTCAGATTCCAGAAGAGGGAATCAGTTCCCTTGGAATTGAGGTAGAGATCTCAGTGAGCAACCTGACATCTAGGATTCACTTTAAGAGCAGGACATACACTTAACCACTGACCCATCCCTCCAGATTCAATTTTCACATATAACTTTTATTATTTAGCTTTTCCCAGGATTTTCTTCTTGCTCATTTTTTTCCTTCCCCATAGTATTTCTTCCCATTGGCCCACACCTCTCCTTTATCCTTCTCCTCTGTCCCTGGCAGTTTCCTTCCCTATACCATTTATCCACCTCCTTCCCCACTTTGCTTTTACTCCATTTCTCACTCTACCTCCTGCCTCTAGCCCTCTTTCCCTTTTCCCCCTCACTCTGGGTCCTTTTCTTTCCTTCCTTATCTTTCCTTTCCTCTTTCTTCATCTTTTCTTCTGCATCTCAGTTGAATCTTGTTCTATCATTATTTTGGTGTGTCTTCTCTAGTTATTTTGTTTTGATTGGCTAAGCATTTGTCATTCATCCTTATCCTTTTATAGAAATTATTATTTCATTTGTTCTTTTGTACTTGGTTCAGGTTTGATTTTATTAGTGTTGGCTCAGCATTCTTAGTGCTCTAGGTGTTAAGATTCTGAACCGGCTGGTGAATCCCACATAAACAGCTGACCTGAACAAGGGGATCAAATGGCCCTCAGTCTGCTGTCTGGGAGGCCATCAAGGTAATGATCCAGACCCCTGAAAGTGCATGTCAACAAGGAGGCCTCCACACCCTATGGGGCCTCTGGTAGTGGTTTACTATTTTTTCCTGGTATAAGAAGGGACTTTGAGAGCCCAGTGGAAGGGCCTAGGCCCAGCCCAGGATGATGTTGTGGAAGTTGGGGAGTCTCCATGGAGGGCTCTACCCTCTATGGGAGGGGAGGAGAGAGGGGGTGTTGGAGGGTTGTGGTGGGGAGAGGGAGAAGGGATTTATATGTGAAATTATACTTTTGTAAAAATAAAAAAATATTATGTAAAAAACTGTTATTCATTGTATGAAAAAATATTCCGAATCCATGATAATGTGTTCTGATCTTTGTCATTTTTTGTTACTAAGCATATTTGAGTTTTCTTTGATATTTTCAACATTTGTGTGTCTACTCATGCACTTAACATACAATCATTCTCTAGGTGAATTATATTTAAACATCTCCCCTTTTATTCTCCAATCCCCATTTTCCACCCCTTCTCCAACTCTCCCATGTGTTATTGTTCTCTTTCTTTTGTAGTGTTGAAGACTGAATCAAGGGATTGTGTGAACTGTCTCTAGTTAATTTAGTTACCTTCTATACATTTTGAGAAACAAATTTTGATGAGATGCTCAGGGTGACTTTGAACACACCCTGTAACTCAGGATGGCTTTGAACATGGGAACTTAGGGTTTAGCTTCCTGTGTACCTGGGATTATAGGCTGTAGCCACCATATTACACCTAAAGATTTCTCTATTCTTAACCACTCCGGGTTAGGCAACCTACAAAATCTGATTCTGAGTATCATTATTGTGAAATATGGTTTTCCCTTGACCCACAGATGCCAATCAATGGTTTCTTAACTGTTTTATCATTCTCCTGTTACTTACATTTATATATTCTAACTTGGTAAAAGTGTAGTATCAATACACTAAACAAATACAAGAACAAATTCTATTTTTATTTGAAGATACTTTGTTTTTCTAGAAAAGTAGAGCAAATTGTGAGAAATAATGCTTTTTTGTCTGACCAGAATATCTTGAAAAAACGAATTGGTACATAAAATTTGCTGTCAGTGAGATTCTATTTTCTCCCCAAGTCCACAGTACAGTTTCTTATGCCCAAGTTGAATATTTCACTATGGCAAAATGAAATAACTTACCCTGCATCATCCTGAAAAAGAAAAACTCTAACCTGTATGTTATAAATTAAGCAAAAACGTCAATATAATTGTTGAGAAGAAAATATCTCTTGTTGATTACTTGATTATGTCTTATTTGAAAAAAAATAATTCTGTTGGTTCAGAACTAGCCTTGCCTTTCCATCTCACCTTCTTTCCCATTAATAAGATACTACAATGCTGTAATTTCTTTATTGTACTCGGCACATGTTCCACACTAAAAATGCATTTGTTATTTATCTGAAAATGACATTTAAAGTGGAGAGGGTCTTGGATTTTTTCTGGTAAATCAAACATATCTGAAACCAAATACTTGCCAAGTTCTCATATCTAGGAGCCATGAAATGCATGTCTCCTTTCCTCCAGCCAGTCACTAAAGCCAGACTTTTATTTTTTTTTGTTTTGGTTTTTCGAGACAGGGTTTCCCTGTGGCTTTGGAGGCTGTCCTGGAACTATCTCTTGTAGACCAGGCTAGTCTTGAACTTACAGTGATCCACCTGCCTCTGCCTCCCGAGTGCTGGGATTAAAGGCATGCACCACTACTTCCCGGCCATAAAGCCAGACTCTTATAAGGCATATTAGAGCCTAGACACTTCCCTTTTGTAACCTCTCTATTAGTTATTTCACTTAATTTCTTGATGCTAACACCTTAGTTTCAACCCTCATCACTTTCTCTCTGGATGTTTGTAGTAGCATCCTTGGTGGTCTCCATACTTCTTAATCTTGGATTCTTTATATCCTTCAATCTGTTCTAAATCTTTTCTCCACTGTCTTCCTCAACTCTTCTGCACATTGTTTTCTAGTCATTCTTGTATGAACATGCTATTTTATTTCTTATTTCTTACTTTATTTCTTTGTTGATTACAGTAGGTTAGAATAATAAATACCTGCTACTTTACCTGATGTTTTAACTTTTAGGTTTCCAAGGTCTGCAACGTTGAAAGCTATTTCTTATTACTGTGTACTTTTTCAGCTAATACATGAATCTTCAACACTGCTTTTCTCTTACTGAGAACCTAATCACACTGCAGTGTTCTAGTGTTAATTTGCCCATGGAATTCATAGTGCTAGAAAGATTTATTGTGACTCACACATGCAGTTTTGTCCATGTAACTAAGTTGTCATTGCCTAAGGCACAGGGCCGTTTTGCCAGGACATTGTTGAGAAGTCAAGAGATCATTCTGGATCCAAAGGGCATGCTAATTCACTAGAAGAAAGTGGATGAGAACTTGGAGAAAAATCTCAGTAAGGTTTTTAATTTTGTTATTTCAGTTAATTACTTAGATTTGGAAATCTAGAACCCTAGTTTGCCAATAAATAGGAAAAGTGAAGCAAATGCTTGGCAAACCTTAACTTAAAATAAATTCCAATTTGAAGAACATAGGAGTAAAATCTATCATTTTTAATAGTATATGGTTATAAAATTTTTATAGAGCTATATATAGAAGTAATTTAATTTAGAGAGGTGAAAGGAAAATCACCCCAAATTTTTTAATTCAGCTGCTTTTAGTTGGAAGCATGGCTTTCTTTTAAATGGATAACCATAGAAAAACTTTCTGCTTCTTTATACCTTTTTACCTCTACCTTTAATGCACCTTTGGAGGGTGGTGCCCCTGGGCAACCTCAAGGAATCAGGTTATTGGTGTATGCTTTATTTCCCTCAGTAAAGCTCCTGGGCACCATCTAAAACAGTAACTTTCAACTATGGGTACAGTTTAAAATCATATTGGCAATGTATAACAAATATGGTTATCTAGGGACTATCCCAGAGATTTTAGTTTGATATAGAGTAAGCCTGAACTATGTATTTCCTAAAATCTATGTGGAAGAATTTTACATGTAATGACAGAGTGTTTGTGGTATAATCTTTAATTGACAATTTCCAAATAAAGATTCAACTACTTTTTAAAGGCTACCCATCCCAATGAAAACCAGATGTGGCCTAAGTACCCAGTAACCAGCTGTTTGCATCTGCTATGATGTCAACTTCTAGAGGATCTTAGAATCTATTCATAATAGACCACACAGCAGACACAGAGCTGATTCCATCTTTAATCTCATAGAGGACTGTGTTCCCAGTGGTTCCTTGTAAGTTGGGATCTTACAATGAGAAAATCACTGCTGGAAATATATACATGAAATTCAATTATGTGTTTTTTGTTGTTGTTGTTGTTTTTGTTTTTTGAGACAGGGTTTCTGTGTGTTGCTTTGGAGCCTATCCTGGCACTCATTCTGCAGACCAGGCTGGCCTTGAACTCACAGAGATCAGCCTGCTTCTGCATCTCAACTGCTGGGATTAAAAGCATGTCCCACCAACATCTGGCTCTTTCAGTTTTTAATATTATTGTTCTGAAACAGAACCAAAAGTAGGAATTTTTGATGAGATGACGCTTGTTGTTTCTGTATAGTTTCCAGAAAATATCTCCTTTAAAATCATAAAGGTATGTATCCATAAATCTCATAGAGTCATAGGTTCCAGGATAGGGTCCTGGTCCAGGATAGGGTCCGGGTCCAGGAGAGGGTCAGTGTCCAGGATAGGACATCTATGGATGGTTCTGCAAATATTTGGCAGATGAGAATATACAGATCTTCTTAAATTTTTATGGTTAAAAAAGGAAAATCTAGAAAATAAAAATTGATACATGATTTTAAAAAGGGTTTATGAAAAGCCTCAGGATAGAGCAATCCTGTTAGATTCACAGCTTGAATGTGTCTTTGCAAACGCAAATTAGGCCAGGTCAGCTAATGTGCAAATGAAGTCTTATCAGCTGGGAAGCTTCGAACATTCGATTAGAAAAGGCTACTTAGAAACTTTAAATAAATCTTAAATTTTTTTTTTAAAGACATAGGTTGTATTCTTAAGAAATTAAGACTTAAAAGATAACAATTGTAAAAGATAGTTTAAAATATTTAAATGAGTTTTTAAAAGCTGTTATAAAATATTCATTGGTTAAGTACCTTTTTTGGACTATCTAATGATGATTTGAATCCTGTAAGAAAGATTCTATAAGGAGATAATGATCTAGATGTCCCCAAACAGCTAACTAAGAAGGTAGACATGTTCTATAATTAGAGGAGGCGATTCAACATCATCAGATATATTGACTATACAAAAACATTGGGAAGCTTATGTGCTCCCCACAAAACATAGTCCAACTTTGATTCTATAGCAGAAGGAACCATTATGGTGGTTGTGCCCACCTGTCTCACAAGCCTAAATATTAAGCCCTTATTTTAAAACAGTAGATTACAGGATATAGAAATGCTATATAGATTCTAGAAAGTATTGTAGGAGAGAAGCAAATATGATACATGTGCCCTACCCTAAGCAACAGTTTAGTAGGTTATTTCAGAACAATGATTCATGGACGATCGCCTTTGCTCAGTTTTCAGGAAGAATTGATAATCAGTTTCTAACTCATGGACTGTTAAAATTTACACTAATGCATCCTTTGGTATTTCCAAAATTGTAAATAGCAGTCCTGTAAAAGTATGCTATGTTAGTTTTTAAACAATGGTTCTATTGGGAGAGTCATTTATATAGGTTATTAATAGAAAGAAACAGATAGAGCAGACAGCTCTGGCTTCAGTTCAAATAATCAAATTGTGAGCTTTTGCAGTGGTCTTTCAGATACTGGTAAATAATTTATTTAATTTGTATACTGACAGTCACTATGTCTTTAAGGCTTATAAGGTAGTAGAGACAGTCCCATGCACAGGGTTTAGTAATAGTCAAGTCAGAATGTTATTTGAGCAAATTCAAAATGTTATTCACCTAAGAGAATTACCATGGTTTATGGGTCACACTGGGAACCTGTTAAATAGGACTTTCCTATAAGTCATTGTTGCATTTTTTTTACATGGGAATGACAAAACGTATAAAAACAGAAGCACGGGGTATTTTTATTAATTTGAGAGAGTGGTATTGTGGGGGACCAAATAATTCAGTAAAGAAATATTTTGGGGCCCAGAGTCCAGCTTCAGCAAACAGGGGCACTGGAAGTCTCTGGCCCACTATTGTTTTGTTAATTGTCAGTAGGGCTATTATTGTTTGCCATGGCCTCAGGTTAATATCCCTCTTATTTGCATCTCTGTGTGCCTAAGCATCTAAATAGGCCCTCATTAGGGCGGAGGTGCGAGGTATGTGAATGACCAGGGAAGACAGGAATTGGTGTTGAGCAAAGAGAGCTAGAGGAGAACAAAGAGAGAAAAGGTTACCTCATGGTATTGGCAGGATTGTTAACAAACAGCAGAAAAGATGGCCAATAAAGAAATGACTCTAGCTCTACAGCATGGAACTGAGAGCTCTCTAAAGATGACAAGATGCCTGTGTTTGATCTTTATTGCCTGTGAGTTGCTAGGAGTTTCCCAGTCCATGTACCCTCACTCAGGTAAAACCTCATGGCCATCATGGGTTAAAGCTGAGACATGCAGGGTCACGAAAGACTAATAGAGTGAGATTTAGAAAATAAAATGAGAAACAAATAGACAGCAGACACACAGAGAGGCCAAGGCTTAGTCTAGGCAGAGATAAGGGAATACAAGGTCCAGAGGCAGGCTCAAAACATACTCATGGAGGATGATGTCTCTGCCAATGAACTCTGTCCTACTACTGACAACATCTCATGCAAACAAGAACCTACAGTCCAATGATCTTTCAATCCAATCTAAGAAATGGTATTCAAACCTTCCTGGAATTAGCAAACATGGAAAACTCACATTTATTTACAGCAATATGATTCCTTTCATTTTCATAGTCAATTGATGTAATTCTTAGGGTACATGATATTCCTCCAGAAATAGGCATTGAATGGTTTTTCCACGGTACCAGTAAACACTAGATTCTGTTAAACATAAGATTTACTTCCAATGGGAGTGGTTGAAGGAGGCTCGGTAGCCAACATCACAGAATATGGAGTCAGCCTGAACTCATCAACAATTGTGTGACCAAAATTGCCCAAACAGTTGAGACAACACAGGAGTTGAAAAGTGGAGGGAAGAACCTCCCAAAGGCGTAAATCTGAAAACCACAGGTGATTTAGTAAATGTGGTGGTGGACCTAATCCTTGGGAAACACAACGACCTAATGGTGTGTTTCACCGTTTGGTCAGTCCCAGAATAAGATCGCAGTGGCATCCGACTCAACCAAGCCTGGGTATGGAGAGAGGTCATGGAGAGAGCTTGCCATGCTTTCATAAATCCAGTGTTGGTCTTTTGTTTATGTGGAGTGGTAAAGCCTGCTATGGAAACTGAATACTGAGCATTGGAACACCAACCTTCGAAAGTCCATATACAAAGATTTTGTGACAGGGTGGGACAGGTTGAGTTCGGGAGACAAGAGAAGAGATGATGTCAGTCATAGGAAGAGCAGAGAGCAGAGAGAAGAGAGGAAGTGGAAGGTGAGAGAGAGAAACAGAGTGTGAGAGTGAATAACAAAGTATGATTGGGCCAGTATCTGCCTTTTAAAGGGGTCCTATAAAACTCCCGGCAGATTTAGTACCCATGGAAGCTTGAACAGAGTACTGCCTGAGTGAGTGAATCATGCCCAGTGCCTTGAATAGGCCAGCCTGATGCCTAGAACTGTCATTCCAACATTACCTGATTACCGAATGTTGGAGTGATAGACATGGCAATTTAGGGAAAAAGAATATCGAGTTCTCAAAACTGCATCCTGCTTCAGTAGGGACATTGACCATCATTGTGAGACCTGAGAAAGTTCTGGTCCTAATACATCCTGGTTTATCTGGTTGCACTCTCCTTGTACAAGCCTTGTGGCACACACCTGGGCCTCCTAGACCTCTCCCGATGTCAGCAGTGTAGGAGATGGTTTAAAGTTTAGAACTGAACATGTTTCTGAAGCCCTGGTATGAGAGTTATCAGCTGCCTCTTTATAATAGAAGCGACTTGGCTGAAAGAATTCTCATTTTGGAATGGGATGGGTATCTTTTGGAGAATAAAAAAGCACATTAATTTTGCCATTGTAGAGAGGTTTAGCATTCTCTTCAGTACTGGACAGAGAGACAGCCACACACACACACACACACACACAGACACACACACACAGAGAGAGACAGAGAGAGAGAGAGAGAGAGAGAGAGAGAGAGAGAGAGAGAGGACATAAATATGGACAGATTAAAGTTCAGTTTAGGCGGATCTGTTCAGGACAAGTACAGCTACAGGTATGCCCCAAGGGTGCAGAGGCAAACACAGAGGAACAGACAGAGAGAGAGACAGAGACTTTGGCTTTGTGTAGCAGGCAAATACAGGGTTTAGAGACATATACATAGAGAACCAGACAGTGAGAGACGCAGATACACAGAGACAGAGACAGAGAGTGATACAAGAGAGTTAGAGAGTGAAATGAGATACAGACAAACATACAGACAATCGCTTGGTCTAGGCTAGTATAAGTGCATATCATGTCCAGAGGCAGGCTCCCAACATACTCATGGAGGATGTTATTTCTGCCTAATGAACTATGTCATTCAGCTGACATCACATCGTGCACCGAAGAATCTGTAGTCCAGTGATCTTTCCATCTAATCTAAGAAATGGAATTTAAACTGTCCTGGAAGTAGCTAACCATGGAAAACTCACCTTTTTTACAGTAATGTGATTCCTTTCATTTTGTAAGTTCATTGATGTATTTCTAAGAGTATTTAACATTCCTCCACACAAAGGCATTGAATAGTTTTTCCATGGTAACTATAACTGCTAGATTCCCTTAAAAATATGATGTAATTCCAATGGAGGTAGCTGAAGAAGGCTCACTTCCCAGCATCTCAGAAGACGGACTCAGGCGTCCTCATTGACAATGGTGGAACAAAAATGCCTAAACAATAGAGACGACACAGGGGTCTGAACAGCAGAGGAAAGAAACTTCCAGAGGAATAATTCTGAAACCCACAGGTGATTCAGCGAATGTGGTGGTGGACGTCATCCTTGGGAAACACAGCATCCTGATGGGCTGTTTCACCATTGGGTCAGTCCCAGAGAAATATCTCTGTGATGTCCACCTCTACCGAGCCTGTGTATGGAGAGATTTCACAGAGAGAAAGAGCCTCCATGGCTTTCACAGCTCCAGAGATGGTCATTTGTTTATGTGGAACGGGAAAGCTCACTATTGAGACAGAACCCTGTGCAATGGAACACAAATCTAGAATGTCCATGACCTTTATATTTTCTGACATGTTTGGAGAGGGTGAGTCGGGGAGACAGGAGAAGAGATGAAGAGGGTCAGAGGAAGATACCAGAAAGCAGAGAGCAGAGAGGAATTGGAAGTTGACAGAGAAAAAGATATCAGGAGTGGGTAGGGATCTGTCTTTTAAAGGTGTCCTATAACCCTGCCTGCAGACTTAGTACCTATGGAAGCCTGGAAAGGGCAGAGTACTGGCTGAGTGATTGCACTGTTCCAGGTCACTTGGGCAGTTAGCCAGATGCCAGGACCTTTCATTCCCAACTTCACTGATTATGGAAATTTGAGGTCTTAGATTTGCAACTTAGGTAATAAGGATGTCAAGTTCTCCAGACTGCTTTTTTGGTGAAGTGGCATTGACCACTCTTGGGGGGGGCGGTTGAGAATAGTTGGGTACTACCACACCCTGGATTCCCTCGTTGTTCCACAACGAGGATTTCGTTGTGTATCTGGTATCTTCCTCTGACCCTCTTCATCTCTTCTTCTGTCTCCCCGACTCACCCTCTCCAAGA